>NW_028327172.1:29132108-29435139 GCF_987537825.1 Furipterus horrens | reverse complement strand
ACAACAAAGTAAACTCCAGTCATATCATTTGTGTCACCGAATATTGCTATGCACAATCAAGCTGCTTCCAGATATGTAAGTCAATAAAGTTTTGCTCAAGAATTTTAAATTAGGTTTCTATGGCTTTGGCTACAAGAGTGCTAGTACAGAATATACTGGAATCTTTTATAATCATAATCTCTAGAATCATGTTTTATCAGTACAAAATAAATATAAACCAACTTGCTTGTGAGACTTTTTTTTTACTAGGAGACATGATTTAGACTAGAATTATATAAGAATGTGAGATGGAGGCAATCTTTAAACCATGGTGATCTAAATCACTCAAAAAAGTTTGCATTTAAAAGTACTTTGAGGAACAAAATTCAGGAGGCACACCAGAGATATAGCAATAAATATTGACCCTCTCACTACTTGTGGAGTGACTATCCTCTTCTCTATATACTTATGATAAAAGGTTATTTCATTAATTGCATTTTTTCTACATAAAGGATGATCGTGCTAAAATTATTTTACTATAGAAGTGAGGCAGAGTAATATTTTGAAACATTAATCAATTTTTCCCCCAAGGTATTTCTTATCCAATCCTTTCTCCTAATTGAAGCAACTGAGGATTCTTTTCTTTACTAGTATGAGAATGGGATGACAGCAGAAGGCCGAATTCAGTTTGTGGCTTTTGAGGAGTGAAAGTCTAGATAGAAGAAAGTCAGAATGAATTGGAGAGGGCTGAGAAGTGCGTAAGATTCCTGGGAAGGGGACCCCAACAAGACTAAAATGGGCGCCGCTGTGTGGTACATGCCTGACTCCATCCCTCAGTTTCCCGTTGCTTTAGAGTAAGCAGGGAGAGCAGGCAATGGTTTTTCATGCTCCCAAGAGGGGATCTGTGGCAGCAGAGAGAAGCTGACCTGGAACACAGGATAGCACAATAGCAATCTGCAGCAGCAGACCACATGACTGACATCACAGAAGACATCTGCATGGACAAATGATAGTCAGGAACCAAATGTTGCTGTGCCCTGCAACATGAGCCAAGGAGTTTTGCTGCCATCCTGTTGGTAAAGGGGCAGAACCTTAAACTGAATGAGATTTTAGTTTCTGTCATCAGGGTCATGAGGTCTTGAAACAGAATTCTACTCAGTTACAAAAAACAAATGTTACATTTCTTAAGCATTGGAGTTCGGGTGTAGGCAGAGATACATTCTCATCATTGAAATGTTAAAAATACTTTTTCACAGTATAATAACCGACAAAAAAATTTAAATCCTTTATTTAATATTTGGCTTGGATTCCTAAGCTTAAGGTTTCATGTTTGTTGCAGGCATTCAGTCCTTAACTCCACATCAGTGGTGGCCCCACACCTTCTGCATCTCTTGGACTTGGACTTGTGTCTGCACCTATCTCCTTTTCAGCTCATCAGTCCTCTACCCGCGGCCAGTTTCTCACTAAGAAGTGAATCGCTAACCATAAGGAAGGTTGGGTTTTAAAAAAAGTGGCTCACTCAGTATTTCTGCTGTACAACCATCAAGTACAAACCTACCCACCTCCTCTAATAGAGGTTTGATAGAACACACTGAGGAGTAGGGGGGAAAGTTTCCTGTGGTCAAGGTTAGTATTTTATACTACAAAGAAAAGATGTATTTATCTTATTCAGCTACAACACATTTTCCTCTTCTTCATTTCCAGAAGGGAATAATATTTACTGAATACAAAATATACATCAGGAGACACGCTAGCTGCATTATGTGTATTATGTCCTTTAATTCTCACAGCAGCACTGTCTGGTAGATTTTATTACCCCATTTTCAGATGACAACAATGATGCTCAGAGAGGTTTAGAGACTGATCTTAGGTCTTATAACTAATAAAGGGAACATTGTGGCATGATGTCAAGTTAGCCTGGCTCTGAAGCCTGTGCACTTCAACTACACCACACACCTCCCTAAACTTGAGCCACATCATAGGTTCAAATTTTGGCTGGATGGCTTAGTGTTAGCCAGAAAGTTATTAGCGCTATCAGTGTGCTCTATCTGAGCAATGTTCATTCTTGCAAGAACCCTCTGTCCCTGCATAATCATATAGCTGGGTTTTCTCATCTTCAGCTCTAAACTAAAACATTACTTCCTACGAAAGACTGGCCTTGACAACCTTATGTAAAGTGGAAAATTAGACCCCTGCCCCCAGCCTCTATCACATCAGCCTTATTGTTCTTTGTCACTTCCTGAGATGTTATCCATCTCCTACAATAAGCACCATCTGCCCTACCGTGTGCCCTTAGGTTTATGACTTTCATTCTTGTGTCTCTACCCTGATATCGCAGTAGCCTAAATGATCTTTTTAAAAGTTAAGTCAATTATTACATTCTTCTTCTCAAACTCCTCAAGGTCTTCCTACCTTTCTCACAGTAAAATACCAAGTCCTCACCCAGTGTGGTCTCTGAGTGCGCCTCTCACTCCTCTGCTCGACTCTGCCCTGAACATGGCTTCCTGAACAGGCTTCAGGGTCCGTGCTCTTGCAATCTGACTGCCTGGAATAGCATTGAGCCAGACAGACATCCTTACTCCTCGCACTCTTGTTTCCCTCAAATCACTGTTCAGTACACCTGGATGCTTAAAACAATAGCGAGTAATATGATAAATCTTCGTTTTTATATTTACCTGAAGTCTCTTCATAGGCATCCTCACAAGACTAATTCATTCATTCTACTGACCTTCAAAGATACAAGTTTCTAATGGAAAAAGAAAAATTTTGCTTATTTTTCTATTTCTGGAGAAAAAGAAAGTAGATTTAATTTATCCCCTATAGGACAATGATTTAAATAATTTCATTTGATGCTTTTGCCATTCTACTTTTCTTTCATTTCTATAAACTGATGTTTATTTATTTATTTTATTGGTTTGTTTGTTTGTTTACCTTATTCAATATACATTTTGAGTACCTACTATGTATTCAGTGGTAAAGATGCAAATATGGATAAGCCCTGGGTTCTGCCTTTAACAGCTCATGTATCTGGTAAGACATTACTGCAAACTATTAGGAGGGTCATTATGACATGTGCCACCTACTGTTTCATGGGGGCAGAGGTTCTCCATTAAACTATTCCAGAAACTCATTCTCAGAATTACCAAAGCCAAAAGAGTATTCTGAAATTTCATTTTTAGAAAGCCAGTATAATAAATGATCTGCTACACTGGTGAAAGTTAGTATTCAAACTTTTTATATTTGTCCGTGTCTCAGTAACAGGGATTTCTTAATTCATTGTTCAATGCCAACACAATCTGTTGCATAATTGATAACTGATAAAATAGGAGGAAAAGAGTTGAAGAGGGACAAGAGCCAAATTTGGCATTTAATTGTGAATATGAGGCAGGATTGTTAGGTTGGGGTCCTGGGCCCCTTTCCCCTCCCCCTCTGTACAGGCTTGCAAGAGGAAGCAAGCTCAAAAGGGAAGCCTCAGGACAAACAAGGATCAGTTCTATCCAGCTGGGCCAGGCATGCTGACTGAAAGGTGACCTATAAGCAATTATAATGCCTTTATAATATTATTAGCATCGAAGATAGACCAGTACCCATCATGCTCCAATGCCTTGACAGTTCCAGAAAGGATCAAATATGAGCAAAAACTCCCCCACCCATTGAAGATGATACCTCACGCATCCACCTCCATTCTGCCCAGATTCACCTTGTCATGACTTCCTCTCCACTAACCCCAAAATATAATCCTAGCCTCCAAAACCCTTTGGGGGCAACTCACTCCTGCAGTCTGCTGGCACCCACTACATGAGTGTGTACTTTAGAAAAACTCTGTGCTTTACTGAATCTTTCGGTCTTGCTCTCAAATTCTTTCTTACAGGGAGACACAAACCTAGACACTGCCATTGGGCTGAGGCCTCTCTTGGCCTGCCTGTGAGACCCAACATCAATACTATGTAACTAAAGGGTGACTGTCTTCTGCTTCCTGCTACCTCAACAATGCCTCTTGGTTAGGAAGAACTGCGAGGTAATAGAAGGAACCTCTGGCCTATAATTTTCTTTCAATTCTAATTTATTTGTAGCCAAAAATATATATTTAATGTCAGTGGAAAAAGACTGCAAGTAGAGTACATTCAGAAACCTAGTTTTTTCCAGAGTGTTCTAGGTTATGGATACATAGAAAAGGTGAGATCTGGTTCTACTGGAGTAGGAAAGGCAATAACTAGCCAGAATTCTAGATTATGGAAGTTCTGAAATATGGTTTCATTGTCTTGTTATAATTTCTGTGTGGCAATATAGTTTAAAATACTTCCATATAAATAATTGTATATTGTGTGTGGATGTGTGTTTATGGGTGCATGTCCAGTGCATGTTTGTATGTGTGGATTAACCTTCATTTGCACCCTAGAGACAGCTAGTTAGTACTTAAAGTAGAGCAACTAAGAATCCACATTCCCAAGTGATTATGCCAGCATTTCAAATATTTATTCTAAATATATTCTAATAATACAAGATGTCAATTTACAACAGGAATGTTGATAAATCTAAGTGGCTTTTGAGACTCTTGTTAACTAGAAATATTTTATAAGCTTTAGTGTCTTTTCATGAATCACATTAAAATCTGCCAACCGCATTTGCTCAGCACCTCAAAGCATCACTCTAAGTCTAGGACTCGTTTGGGGCCTGTGTCCCCTGGTCTGATGAATGCTCTTATCTACATTATTTAATTAGAAGGTGGCTAACTTGGAGTCTGTATCAGAAAAAACATTTAAGCACGGTACATTTGGAGTGCCTGAGGTCACTGAGTAGGGTGTCATATTACAGAGATGATGGTTTTTGTGTCTGCTCAGTAGTAAGATATGAGCAGGTAGGGGACTTAAATTCTTGCAGCATCCCACTATCAGATTGTGAGCAAGGGACTATACAATGCCTACTGCCCCTAACCTCATGGGCTTCCGCTACAGACTGCCTTAATGACTTACATCAGTTAACAGCAGGCCTCCACCAGGGACCACTGTCTTTCTTCAGTTTGAATCATAACTCTAGGGCAGTGCAGCAGCAACAAACAATCCCCCCATTTACAAAATGTTTTACAGTTTTGCCAATCATTTTAAACCCATACAGAGGAATAAATGATGTACAAATTATCAACCACCTGAGACAACTCTGAGGGACTCTTCTTCAACAGAGTTGAGGGCAGAAGTAACTTTATTTAGATTAGACAGCTCTCTCTCAATTGTCACGCAAAAAAGTCTCATAACTGGTACTCTAAGAAATGAGTGTACAAAGAGAAACCCTTTGAAGGGTCTATTAAAATAAGCACAGACCGACTCATGGTTATTTAAATAGGAACTGTTAGAGAAGTACATTTTTGGTTAAAAGTTTCATTGTACAAACAGTATCATTTGTTTTCTTAGGCTCTGTTAGTAAAGCTTACTAGAAAAAATAAACAAATAGAATCATACTTTGAAGTAGCTTAAACCTCCATAAAGTTTACATTCTTCCAAAATGAGATAATCGAAGTAGCTAAAGGCAGGCAGGAGGAGAATGAGATCATTCCCCTAAGGTAATTGGGTGTGATTATTACCCAGGAGAAAATTGGGTTGCATAATTTTTTTATTGTTCGTTGCTGCCACTTTATTATAACCTAAAAAGAGTTGAGAAAATCCAAAGCTAACAACAAATTTCCTAAAATGCTAAATCATTCTAATGGCAGTAAAATCTGGAAGTATTTGAATAATCAGTAAAAAAAAAAAAAAATGAGGTTTGAAGATTGGAATTATATTAAACTATCTCTTTTGTGGGATTTAAGTTAAACTAAGTGTGTGGACACAGTACAAATATGTTAAATACTGTACACATGAAGATGCTACACCCACGAAGAGCACGGTCGGTGTTTAGCCTGTTGATGTAGTTAGTATAAAATGGCAAGTAGAAAAATTCCATTCTGGGAATTGCATTATCATGTTTACCTAGAATGCTCTAATCAACTACATAATCACTAAATCTTTACTGTGATATGGTGGATTAGTCAGGGTTCTCCAGAGACATAAAACCAACAGGAGATATATAAACATATACAAGAGGATATTTGTTATAGTAATTGACTTATGCAAAACATTTACAGAGGCTGAGAATTCCCACAATTGGCCACCTGCAAGCTGGGGAACCAGGAAAGTCAGTGGTATAACTCAGTGCGCATCTGAAGGCCGGAGTTCAGGAGCACTAACTTTGAGACAGGAGAAGGTGGGCATCCCCACTCAAGCAAAAAAGAAAATTTACCCTGTCTTTACCTTTTTTGTTCTGGTTAGGTCCTCAACAAATAGGTTGAGGGCGATCTTCTTTACTCAGCCTACTCGTTCAGACACTAGTCTCTTCTGGAAATACTCTCACAGACACACCCTGAAATAACATATTACCAACAATCTGAACATCCTTTAGCTGAGCCAAGTTGACACAAAATTAAGGACCAAAAGCACTGTAAAATATAGAATTGAGGCAATTTTTCCAATAATTTAAGGTTGAAAGAAAATAATTGGAGGTAGAGGGTCTAAATATTCTGAATAAACAGAATTAGTTGTCTTTCACAGGCAATCAGAATAGAGCAGGTTTTTTGTAATTATAGACGGTCCCTAATTTATGCTGGTTTGATTTATGATTTTTTGATTTTGGTGTTACAGCCACATACGTTCAGTAGAAAACATACTTTGAATCTTGAATTTTGATCTTTTCCTGGACTTTGTTTAGGCTGTACAATCCTCTCTCATGATTCTGGGTGACGGCAGCAGCAGCAAGCTGCAGCTCTCAGTCAGACAGAAGATCAGGAGGCTAAACAACTGATACTCTACCCACATTTTTTGAACATTGCATTTTGTGTTTCTGCATCCTGTCACGTCTACCAAATGCCCAACAGTGTCTCTTGCTTCTGGTGAGACAGAGAAAAAGGTAATTAATCTTGAGGTGAAACTCAAGATAATTTCCCAACTGTAAGCTAATATGAATGTTCTAAGCGCATTAGGGATAGGCTAGGCTAAGCTCTGATGTTCTGTAGGTTAGGTGTATTAAATGCATTTTTTAGCTTCAATATTTTCAACATAGAATGGGCTTACTGACATCCACGGAAGAGCATCTGTATTCTGGTACAGTGACCCACCCATGCAGACATTCAAACGGCTATGCTTCCATTCACATGTAGACAATGTTCCCTAATTTTGTTATATTTCAGACCCGGAACATTGGCTTTCAATCTTAGAAATTTGATTTGGGTAGTTTTAGGATGTTAAGACTTTTTCTTCTGTCCATTTTAACTTTGTTTTTAAATAGATTGAACCTTGTCATTAAAAGTGAATGATGAGAAGAGCTTTCTGGTCCTTTCTGTTATGTTTGTTTTGTGTGGTGGTTGTTGTTATTGTTGTGGACAGAAATAGAACCCTATTTGGAGCAGTTTAATATTTTATGTTGGCTTTTAAATGGATATGTGTAAATAACAGTGCATTGAATATGAAGTGTCTTAACTACACAGCATCTCCCAACCTGCCAACTTTTGACCCATTTCGGGGAAAAGCAACCCCTGTCCTTTGAACTGCACCAGTAGAAATACTACCATGCTTCTATATTGCTCAACTTCTGCTTCAACTTCCTGTTCCAGGGAAATTACTGGGCTGATGATGAGACAATTAGAGCCTTTCCCGGGGATTTTTGTTATTCAGAAAAAGTAGTAGCTGCTGGTGGCTCAAGCTTAAACACAACTCAGTAACTGTCAGAGGCCATGTCTATTGTCCTTCAGGAAAAAAACCATCTACAGTGGAAGAAAATGGTGTTAACCTAGTGGTAGGTAGAAAAGAGAAAAGGAGAGAATATCCTATTAGTATCTGAAACTCAGCTCTATTTCTTCCTTTATTCCAGTTTTGTGTTGAACCATTGCTTTAATTCCTTGAGTCAATAATTTCCATTTTAGCCCACCCTAGAGCTGGGCTTTGCTAATTTTCAACTAAGCTAATACAACTGGACATATAATATCTGAGTATTTTATCAATAGCAGCATAAACCAATCAAGGATAACACATTTATTACAACATAGAAAGAAAGCTTCTAAATCACATTTCAATCTATTATAAGGCTCATATTGAAACAAGATAAATTTTATTCATGTCTCCCCAGAAAAAAAAAATTTGGCTACTTAACACTCTACAACTGATTGATTTAACCTAGACTCCAAGTATATAATTAGAATTTTCAAAATATTGTTACTTTGAATTTAATTCCACATAGATTTAAGTGTGCATAGGTTTTAAATTTTGAATGCCAAGCCTGGTTCCGTGCTAGGTCATATTCAAAAAGTATTTGTTCTCTCTGGGATATTCTTGCCCAGATTATTTTCATGGCTCATTCTCCCTCATTAAAGTCTTAATCAAATATCACTATATTTGGAAGGCTTTCTATTATCATCTGTACAAAGTAGATTATTCCCACCTCTAGTAACATTCTTTTATGTTATTTTATTTTGTTTTTATTACAGTGTTTGAAATTCTTGTCTGTCTGTTGTTTCTTTCATTTCTACTTTGATTAGAATATAAACTCAAAGAGTAAAGAAACATCTGCCTGGTTTACCAAGCACCCAGAACAGTGTTGGGCATTACATAGAGTAAACAAACAAACAAACAAATGACTAAGTAAACAGTGTGTGTGTTTAAAGGGAGAAAGAAAGAAAGAAAAGAGGGGTCAGAACACTTTCTTCCTACCTAGTGATTGAAACCAGAGATCCAGAAAGTTAAAATCAGTTGATGAGTGTTCGTTTTTGTTTTTGTTAAATACAAATGATTACAGTGTTGGGAATGAATAATAGGAGTGTTATACAGGATTACCACCTGGCTTCTGGCAAAGCCTCTCTGGGACAGCCCCTCTCCAGACACCACGTTTTCAGAGCGTGGGTTTCTATCTTAAATTCCAAAAGCTGCACTATCTTATTTACCCAAATATGACCCAATTTTCAGTGGTAGCCAAATCCTAAGTTAATCACACAAGGCCATTCTATAAGCCAAAATGCCATTGTGTGGCTTTATACGAGATATGCATAATGTTTGTATTCTATCCCAAGGTCCCATCCTTCCCACTTCCATTCCTACCATTATAATGGTGCCAAGCAAGCCAGCTAATTAATCAAGCTATTTATTGATAAGCACAAAGTCCAAACAGAAAAACATCTTGGTTTTATGAAACTATTAAGACCTCAGCAAACTCAATGTGTCAAACTAGAGATATGCTAGCTATGGTCTGCCTGATTCAGTATCTTCCTTTCCCAGGAAATATTGAATACATACTGTTAAACACATTTCTCAACGTAAGGCAATTTCTCGTGTTAATACATTGCTTTCCTTTATATATATATTCATATTACATCCTTAGTTCCCAAAGTCTCTGTCTTCAGGATTGAATTAACTTAGCTAACTTTCATGATATAGAGCAAGCACCCCATGACCTCAGCCTACAGAAATTAATTTTAATATTCACCCTAAAAAAACCTAATGAAGTACTTATGATCTTAGATATAAATAGAACACAAGCCATAAAACAACAACAACAACAAAAAAAACAAAAACAAAAAAAAACACCATTGCCTTGGTTGGGTGACTCAGTTGGTTGGAACATCATCCTGTACATGAGAAGGTCAAAGGTTCAAACTCCATTCAGGGCACATATGAGAGGCAACTGATTGATGTTTCTCTCTCTGTCTCTGTCTCTGTCTCTCTCAAATTAATAAACATATTCTTGGGTGAAGATTAAAGAAGAAACCACTATAAAGCCAAAATTCTAACATTGGAAGGATTTGTAACTTTATAGGTAACTTTCTAATAATTGAGAAGAGGACAATCATAGAGTTTTAGAACTTATAAATCATTGCACAAAACTCTAAACCCTGTGTGTTCACAAAAATTCATTCTTCAAAGGGATAGTTACATTGTTACAGAAACAGGGGAGTCGAAAAACAAACCCCAGAGTTTGCAGCTGGGAGATAGGGAAAAGGAAGCTGCTTTCAGGATGCCTTTGCTTGCCTGGAGCTAGTGGCTGGAAACATTGTTGCACAAAGATCCGCTTTGAAACTTCCAAGGCTCAGGAAGATGGGAGGGGTCTTGGACTGTGGGATGGTATGGAAGGAGCCTACAGAGCCTGCGTAGGGTTCTGTGAATGGTCAGAACGGTTTGTAACACCCACTGCATCAGAGGACGCAGTCAGGGGTATATAAGCAGCTGCGGACATTTTAGCGTGGACTCCCTCCAGGTGGCTTGGAGGAGGGGGTCTCCAGGCTCTCACCGTGTGATTTTGAGAAGGAGAGGAGATCCATGCGGTTTCCAGGAAGAAGGCAGTTTACAAGGAGCCTGAGAATCCAGGCAGTTCTGCATTGAGAGCTGGAGGGCACCACAGCACAGAAAGGACCTCCCCAATCCGAACTGAGTTATTGGCGGCTGCTGGTAAAGCTGAACTGTGCCTAGGAAGTAGGGAGACAGTGTTTCTGACTTTCCTAAGACTGGCGGGGTCTGGGAGGGGGAGGCAGGACTATGTGTAAATAAACAGTTCTTTTTCTTTTCACTAAACTCTGGTATTGAGAGTTATAATTCTGGCAGCGGGCAATCGGGCCCTTAACTAAACAGTCTGTGGGTTCTGTTTCAATCGGAGCATCCCAGGGGTTCTGTTACAACATGGGCATGTAACGTGTAAAACAAATAAAAATGGCTCAGAGGTAATGCCAGTGTGAATGTACAGTAACGACCTCCAAAAATTTGCCCTTTTATAAAAGCAGCAAAATAAATGACAAAATTTATCAGAATGAACTTATAAGAATACTGGAAATTAAGCAAAGGTTTGCAGCAACATAGAAAGCATTTATTTATTCAAAAGAGACAACTGAATCCTGATTTTAAAAACCAACAAGAACGAGAAACAGCTTTGCGGTATTTTAACTTGCTCTGGTTCCATCCCTTGCTCCTTCGCATAGCTTTGAAAAATACCAAGTGAGCATTCCTGATGCTAGAAGAAGCAGAATAAAGCCAGAGCTCTTTTGAAGCCTCATTCCCAAAAATTATCATTATTTTACTTGTCAGTAATTGCCGGGAAGATCCCACTTGAAAGGCTTTTTGTATTTGAACTGACACAGAGTTTACCCAGCCTAGAAGACCCATCCTAGGGGGCATTTACGTGCAAGTGCTTTAACATTGTATCTGCCTTTGGTGATGCTAAAACTTAGGGCAAACAATAGAATAGTCCAGAAACTTAAAAGGAAAAGCTGAGGGTGAATGAGAAGCTCTTACAGACTTGTAAATCTCCAATTACTCCAGGGAATCTAGAAGGCCTTGTACATTCTTGAGACTATACACACATGCAAGGATGACCTGGAAGGGCCTGAATTCTTAACTCTGGCTGTCCTTGGGGCTTTTTGAAAGCAGAAACTGAAGGCTAAGGCAGCATTTAAACTGCCTGGCTAATTTTTTTTTTAACTGTACTTTTTGTTCCAATCCCATTTAGCTCCCTTATACCCCCGCCCCTGCAGTCATCACACAGTTGTCCGTGTCCATGAGTGCTTTTTCCTTTTTGCTTGACCCCTCCACTCCCTCACGTCCCCCCTCCAGACCTGTCATCCTGCTCTTCATCTATAAGTCTGTCTCTATTTTGCTTGTTAGTTCAGTTTGTTCATTAGATTCAACAAACGAGTGAAATCCTATGGGATTTGTCTTTCTCTGACTGGCTTATTTCACTCAGCATAATGTTCTCCAGGTTCATCGATGCTGTTGCAAAGGGTAAAAATTTCTTCTTTTTTCATGGCCGAGTAGTATTTCTTTGTGTAAACTGCCTGGCTAATTGGTGAAGGCTTGTCTCAACACATACCCAAAACCCCTCAGCAAGAACTACAAGATTTATTAGTTTAAAGCATTTAAGGTAAAGGAAAGCAGAGTTTTTGCAACCCCAGAACATGCCTCTGGGGTATCTGAATTAGTATTTTAGTTACCTATTGCTCACAATGGATCATGCAATTTAATGCCTTAAAGCAACAAAAATTATTTATCATTCTTCACAGTTTCTAAATGTCAGGAACACAGGCAGCTCAAATGGAACATGCTGACTCAGAGTCTCCCATAATATTGTCTTTAGATGTCAGCTGGTTACTACAGTCATATTACCACTTGACTGAAATGGAGAATCCTTTTCTAAGCTGACTCACTCACAAGGCAGACAAGTTGATCCTGGCTGTTAGTTAGGCGTCCCAGTTTCTTTCTATAAGGGCCTTTCCACAGGGTTTCTTGAGTGTCCTCACAATATGGTAGCTGGCTTTCCCCAGAGTTAGCTACCCAAGAGCCCAAGGCCAAGGATGCAATGACTTTTAAAACCTAATCAATAAACCTTAGAGGTTGAAGAGGAGTAGAGTTAACCACCTCAAAATATGACTCCTTGGGATACTGATTATTATAAACTGGTTGTTTTGAAGAAACCAAAGACTCGGGAAAGCCTTTGACCATCCTTCTAACTGCCTAAAAAAATTTAGATAGAGGATCTGCTCCAAAAAAAGAAGAGATCATCACAGATAACTATAGTTTAATATAAACTAGTGTGTGATAAATAGGGACATTAGCAAGGACATTTGATCTATGTCCCCTCTGTGCCCCATTGTTAAAGATGGCAAACAAATGTTTGTTACCAAACATTTTGCTTTTACAACTCCAAGTGGATTGCCTTCCTGACCTTTGAAGTCCTAAACTACAACCCCCACGCCCCACCTTCTCCTTAGCTCCAGAATGGCAGGGAAACTTCAACTGCCCAATGCCTCCTTGGGTCTCATTCTTCTGGCAACCTTGAATGTACCTCTGTAATAAATTATAGACATTTTCTTCTGTTAATCTGGCTCATGTTAATTTGACTATTAGCCCAGCCAAAAGAACTTAGAAAGGTAGAAGGAAAATTATTTTTATGCCCCCACAAAACCACACACACCATCACTTCTTCCATATTTTATAGGTCACACAGGTTCATCCCTAATTCAGTGTGGGAGAGAACCATTTAAGGAGATAAGTACCAGAAGGCGAAAACACTTGGGAGCCATCTAGAAGGTGGACTGCCACAGTTGGGTTTCTGTTATTGCATATAGAGTCCTGTCTAAATTCACAAGTTGCCTGATTATAATATAAATTGTCATATGTACTCTAATAAAACATCTGAAAAAAAAAAAAACCAAAAACACATCTGAAGATCTATGAGAGAACAGAGTATAACCAACCAGCTCCATTAAAGAAGGCTCTAGGGAAGAAGCATACCTGAACACGGGCTTAAAAATTGTTTACCTTATTCATTCTTTGGGTAAAGAAGGCATTTCAGGTAGAGTTAGGGAGGGGCAATGGGAAGTCTGTTATGGCTGATGTGGGCAGAGGGATGCCAACGGAAGGAAATTCAGTCAACAACTGATAGAACCAGCTTGTGGAAGGGCTCTCTACGTCTATTTAAAAGAACTTACATTTAATTCAGTAGCAGTTTATCCTTAAGAATATAAGCAGTATTTAAATAAAGAAAAAAAGAAAGAGTGGGTCCAGCCCCTGCTATCTGTACCCACATTGCTAAACTCAGACTTACCAATTTTCCAGTAAAAAGGTTGTTGGCATTTTACATATTTTTTTGCAAAGTCTCCATGGGCCTAAGACCTGATCCTCATCTTCTTAATGTCAAAAGTTATCTTTTATTAATTTATTCAAGGTTGATCAGATTCTAGAGGACTAGCTGATGCCAATCAAACTCACTAGAGATTGATTAGTAACTTGAGAACTATTTTTTTAATTTATAATGAAAAACGTTACTGCTTCTTCACAGACCAAAATTTTGAAGTCAAATAAATTTTTTTTTCTAGTAGGCATGCTTTCTCGGGAACTGAATTAATATGTAAAAGTTGCCTGGTAAGTATAGAGATAAAGAAAAATAAATATGATAATCTTAATGAATTCATAAGCAATTGCTTTCTCTTTTGTATGTTTATAGCATTTGACTGACTTGTTCATTCTACGGACATTTACTATCTCCTGTGTGTCTCGCTTCATCTTAGCTGCTGAGGACTTTAAAATGCATCTAACCTAGCCTCTGCTATGAGTCGAAGGAATAATGTGAAATCAACATTAATCAAGGTCTTGGTATGTGCCAGACCTTATACTGGGTGATTTATATGCGTATCTCATTGGATCACTATAATTTCTCCATAAGGAATTTAAATTTTATTTCTTCCCTCAAAGATGAAAAATCTTAAAAATAAAAAATGAAGGGCTAAGTGGAGAAGGCAACATTGCCTGCCATCCTGGAGTTGATGGGCTTTTTAAATACATCATGTAGTGGGAAGAAAGATGTAAGTCATTTTGAAAGATTTTATATTGGCTATAGATAAAGAGAACTAGTTCTGGGAGAGGTGTGTTGTCTGTAAGGTAGTAGTGTTTGCTCTTTTGGATGAGTTGTGAGCCATAGCCTGGAAGGTTCATGCGTCAGTAGGATGCAGTGATATCTAGTGGATGGTGGTGCATTGTGGTTGGTGGTGCTTGGCTAGTCCCTTTAGATAATTGCAGAAATTGCCACCTGGAACTTAATTCAGAGTTTCGACATATATTCAGGAATGTAAGCAATCTTTTCTTGATTTTGCCCTGCAGTTGTTAACTGATTAACCTCTCGTCTCTTCCTTCCACCCTCCAACCTACTCTAATTTGATTTAGGACACCTCAGAATTTTCTCCCAGAAAACTGATACATCTGCCAAGATCATAACTGTTGAAGAAAGGTCCCTACTACTAGGAAACATCCAATAAACCTAAGGAAGCATATCACTGAATTCAATCTAAAAATATCTGTTGAGTTGCTAGATGGTGTTAAGTACTATTTTAGGTGCTGGGAATACATCCTTACACAAGGAAGACATAAATCATTGCCTCATAGAATTTTCATGCTAGTAGGGATAAGAGGGTCACAGATGATAAACATAAAAACAAAAGACAGAACAAGTAGGATCAGGAACACTGGAGTAGACCAGGTAGGCATCATTTATAAGAGAACAATCTCAGCAAAAATATGAAGGAAGTAATGAAGTAAGTCACGAAGATATGAGCAAGGCAGGAAAAGAGCACTCCAAGTAGAGGAAGCAGTCAATGCAAAGTCCCAAGAGATGGAAATTTTCCTAGCATGTTTAAGGAACAAGAAAAAGGTCAATGTGTTTGTTGCTAAGTTAGTAGGAAAAAATTAACAAAAGAGATAATGGGACTAGATTAGGTTGGGCCATCGGGGAAGATATTGTAACAACTTGGCTTTTGCTGTGAGTAGGTAGAACAGTCATTTCAGGGCTTTGAACTAAGATCACACTGGCTGCTCATTAAAAACAAAGGATGGAGAGTAGAGTGGAGGCAACTGATAAGAAGCAATATTCTAGGTGAAAGAAGATAAAGGCTTGGGGTTCCTTAGTAACAGTACATATGAAGAATTCTGGAGGCATAATTAGTAGTACCAAAGGATTTTCTGACCAATCAGCTATGTGAGTAAAAAGAATCAAGAATAACCCCACAGATTTTTGGCTTTAACAATTGGAATGTTGATTTTCTGAGGGGGGGGTTGATTGCAAATAGATGCTTTGGGGAAAATATTTAGTTCATGTTGGCATCTCAAATTTAAGATGAATATTAGAAATCCAAGAGGGTATATTGAATAGGCAACTGGAAATAAAATTCTAGAGATTATGAGAGAAATTCAAGCCAGTCATACAAATTTAGGGTTCATTAC
Source organism: Furipterus horrens (assembly GCF_987537825.1). Taxonomy (NCBI): domain Eukaryota; kingdom Metazoa; phylum Chordata; class Mammalia; order Chiroptera; family Furipteridae; genus Furipterus; species Furipterus horrens. Next base: position 29,419,387 of record NW_028327172.1, on the reverse strand, counting down.
CATAAATCTGATTTCACACAAAGGTATCATGTGTTTTAAGACTGCCCTATGTCCTCAACTTCTCTTTCTACCCCTCCCCACTGTTGTATAAAAAACAAAGAGGTAAGTGAAATAAAGGACCAAAAGCTCACTATACACCCATTCCCATACTATAGCTTTTATTTGGGGGGCATGGGCAGGCGAAGGGGGAATCTCACCTTTGAAGCAAGATTGAAACGTTCAATTACTAGCTTGGACAGGACAATCTAATTTCTAAATTAGAGCTGCATTTGCAACTTTAAGGAGTTATAAATCTAATTTATTACCTGAGTGTAAGGAGTAAAGTGATGGGAAATGTGCAAGTTTCGATCCAAGGTCATGGGATTATTTCCCTCGGTGAGTACGGTTGGAAAGGACATTGAGACAAAAAACCAAGTTGCTAGTCACTATTACAAGCACAGCAATTACATTAACAATTAGTATTATCATTTATGTCATGTATCCAATTAAGTTAATACTTCTTTCCACAACCATATAAAGACAGACCCTATTAGTGTTTTATTGCAAAATGTTTCCAATTATGAAGGAGTTTGCTAAAAGATAAAACTTTTATGAATGTGTGAATGGGTGAAGTTTAAGATTCCTGCAAACTTCTTGCTTTACACTGAGCAAATTCTAATAACCAATTGCTCTCTATTGATAGTTTCAGTTTTACTGCAACCATGGGAAATAAATGCTCTTGATTAGTTGTTGGAAAAGTAGATTCTGATAAGGCAAGCTGCTTAGAAAGGTATTTGACTAGCTTTGATTCGTACTCTTGTGCAGCTCATCAGCTCAACTGATAAGTTTCAGCACCAAGCTGTGGGTTGAAATGTCACGATGCTATACAGCTTACCCGATGGCTTGAAAGCTCCTGGACTTCAGTTACTCAGTTTTCTCTTTCTGTAGCAGAGCTCTCTTCTGAAAACACATATCACGCTTTTATGAAAACTGTATTAGAGAGGGCAATTATGCATTTACAAACCATTCAGAGAAAGAAAGCATCAGGTGTTGAGATTTTTAAAGGGCTGTCGGGATGATTTTGCATTAACTAGTGTTGTGGCTGCTTGAAGGAGCCTAAAAATATTCACCAGCACGTAAGTCCAACTGCCCAGACACACATAAAAGGATAAAGCAGAGCCAGGGGCCAGCTATTTGTTATTTAAATAGAACATTAATGTAATAGAAGGTATTTGCTTGTTTCAGCAAGATTAGTATCATAAACTTTACAGAGTAATACCTTTCCTTTAATAGCACAGTCCAGAAGTCATTAAGGGCAGCAGCAACAATATATATGTCCAGTACAGCAATGGATGACAGTTCAGGCAAGAATTTCCCACCCCACATTACCACTTCTAGAAGTTTTTAAAGGTGATCTGAAATGCTAAAAGCCTCAGATATCAGGCACTATACTATAGCACTTTGAGCGGCTCAAAAATAGATTGAGAGCAGCAGAAGTGATGTATGTACTTATCCAGGATACTGTCCAACTGCTAAACCAGCCAAAGTTCCCAGGGGCTGGCCAGGATTTAGCTGTTCAGCCCCGTCTCTCTTTGGTCTCTGATTATAGAAGGTGAGGCAAGCCATTTCTTTCAAGAGACCTTAATTTTTGCTTATTGTAAATCAAAGGTAAACATGTGCAGGTGTAGAAGTCTCAAACAGGAAGTCAGCCTGGATAACACTGTATTCTGAAAGGCACACTGACTGTTATGCCAACTTGGTCCACTAGAATTTTTCTCTCTCTTTTTCTCTCTGTTTAATTCTTTACATTTTAAATTAGCACATTTTCCTTGTAGACAACATAAAGAAAAAAAATTAAGTTTCCCATAATGTCTCCAACACAAAAAGATGTTGGCATATTTTCCCAGTATATAAATGAGAGCATATGATACTGTGAATATGTACATATATTTGTATGTGTATATATATGTAGATATATGAATATATATGTAATAAAATTAAGACAGCACTGTGGATTTTTTCTAACTTATCCACATTAAATATTAAACATAATAATTTTAAATGTTTATATGACATTACATTATATCATGTTTTTGTCCAGCCAATCTTTAAATGTTGCACATTTATATTTCTCTCAATTTTTTACAGTAAAAATAATGTAATAAATATCCTTGTATGTATATAAACTATTGTTCAAATTTCTGATGATTCCCTCACAGTCCTATAAATTAAATCTTACATCATAAAGTACAAGTTATCTTAATCACATAGACATATATTCCTGACTTGCTTTCCAGCAGTACTTTAATAATCTTTCTAATAGCAATATATAAGAGGAGTTACAACATCACCTCTCAACTAGCAATGAGTGTCATCTTAAAAAAAATTTTTTTGTAAAGTTAATAAATTAACAAGGCATATTGTTTTCTTTTAAAATATATTTATTTGATTACTAATAAGTTGACTTTTTAATAATATATTTAATATAGATAAGCACCAGAATTTTTGACTGTTAATAGTTATATAAGGTCCATTCAGTCAAATATATCTCTATGACAATATGTGGAAGGTTTCTTTCATTTGGAACTTTATGAAAAGAAAAATAGTAAATGAAGAACAAATTAATCTGCACTATGTAGTATGAATTATATTTATATGATTGTACAATAGCTAATGAAAACTACTAAAAATAAAATCTGAAGTCTATGAGTGGGTGTAACTATAAAATTCTATTAAGAAAGAAGTTGGGCGTGTTTGAGGAATTAAAATACTTATATCCAATATGAAGTTTAGTCCCCTCCCTTGTTCTACTACTTATCTGATGTTCTCAGTCTTTGATTATGAATTGCTTAATTTCTTTACCTAGTTATGATGTTGAAAATTGGTCTTTGTGGAATGTTACTCTTCCAACTTTGGTCTTCTGCTTTTTCAGATAGTTTTACAAAACTGCCATTCTCTCTCTAACCTGATAAAGCTTTCTGGTCTGTACACCTGAATCCTGTAAATGTTCTGTAGTATTTGATGACAGGAGGGCCATTTTAGATCTTAAACGTCATTCCTTTACTGTATTGGAATCCTAAGTGAGAAGGTCTTTTGATCATTATGTAGCACCACAATACTTTTCTATATCATGTTCTATAAGTAACCACTCAAGAATATTTCTCCTTCATTCCTCTATGCCTTGTGACTGGCTACCTAGGTTCTGCTTTTAAACAAATATGAAATGTAATAACATTTTTACAAATGAGAAAACTTAGATTTGTAAGTTTCCAAGGTCATATTGCTAGGTAAATGGTAGACCTAAGTTTATGGACACAAATATGTCTTACTTTAAGATACATGCTTTTAGTTACTATGTTTTATTATCTCTTTGTGAGGTATGTTTAATTACCAATTTAGAGCACAGAAACTGAGGATCAGATTTATTAAATAACATAGACAAGGACATTCAAACCCAGATCTTTTTTGTGTCAAAGCTCTATTTTACCCAGTCTCAATGGAAGAGAATAAACATTCAGTTGTTAAGAATAAATTTCTTGGGTCTGAAAATATGGATGGCTACAGAAAAAGTTATTAAGCAATGTTAATTAATTAAATAGAAAAGGAGCCTCTGATTACTCTTCCAGTTAAGAAAAGCAAAGGTCCTCATCAATTTGAAATTGTAAAAAGTACGTTTCTCTATTCAAAAAGACCAGTTCTGTAAAACACCTACTCTTTAGGTCAGGATGTTAAATGTAATTGATTCTCTCTGCTTCAGTGTGAACAATTAGAATACACACTCACCAGCGGGGCAAGCCACTTCAAACAAATAAGTTGTAAATGTCAACAAAACGAGGAGGAATTTCTGCTCAGAAATATCAAACCCTATTACAAGTGGTGGCTTCACAATGGAAATTCTGATTTACAGATTTTAGGACAGCTCAGTGTAAATATATGCCAAACTATCTCTTTTGATTCAAAAAATACTCTGTCAAAAGGACTTTACAAAGAACAATAATATTGTTATCCCACTTCGACACCTTTCACAGAGTTCTGTATGTAGTCATTTTGCAATATACATTTCTTAAATCATAACTGTCATAATGTTATTTAAATGTATTTTGTGCTAAGTTAATTTAAATGTTACAGTTTTAAAATAATGATCCTAGCTAGAAATAAGGTAATGAGTCACATTAAAAAAAAAAATTCATTCTTATTACCTAAAACATTAGCCCACTCCAAAAAAAAAATCCAAAAAAAAAAACCAAAAAAACAAAACCAAAACAAACAAACAAAAAATACACAAAGAAAGAAAGAAAAGCAAAAGAAAGAGTTATGGCTATAAGATTGAGAAACACTGATATAAGTTTATCTAGCAAGTCATATCTTGCTTTTCAGGATTCATAACAGCTAAAGTGTTCATGCATGGGGAAGAAAAGGCAATTGCTCTACTGAAATGCTTTATTTAAATAAATAAAATATATATTGCTTTCTGAGATTTAAACCTATAACTTATATGGTCTACATCATCGGTATAGAGATGAAAATATAAGAATAGCTTCCGTGATTGCTTTATTCCCTTTTTTTAGCTGGCCCTCTTCCCCTTCTCTTTTATCTTCTCATTCTCTTTTGTCTCTTCACTTCCTTCGTCCCTCCCTCCCTCCCTTCCTCCCTCCCACCCTTCTTTCCTTCCCTCTTTTTCTTTCTTTTATTTGAATCAGAAAAATTGTGACTATGAATAAAATCACTATAGGAACTCGCTTTTGTAAAGTTGAGATCATTACAATTTGTGCATTAAATCAAAGAAATTGGAGTGACAAAGCCGCTTATCAACTGATTGTTAAGTAAAATGGCAACAAATGAATTACTGCATCTGCTCATCCTTCTTAGAAGTCTTGCCAAGAATGAATCACGGATGCTGATGCTGAACCTCCTGGTGAGACATAACGAAGTATTCCGTGCAGGAAGTGAATTCACTGCCAGCAAAGCCAGAGTAGAGGCAACATATTGGAGGAAGAAAACACAGACAAATGACATTGCTCAGAGAATCACCTGGGAATGGCCTTACTCTTCCTTCCTTCCATGGACATCACAATGTCATGATCCTTTCATAATGACAACAATCACCTTTATTTTTCTGTATGTTCGTGAAAAAGAAGTTCTAATAGGAAATTATGATGAAATTTAGTTTTACCTTGAAATGAGTTAGCTTGAAGTGATTTTAGGATGTGTACTAAAATGGCTGTGTTACAATTAGAGAATTATCTTTCCCTGGAAGTCTTCTAAGGCAGACACAGTGTAGATATAATTACAGATTGTCAGGACCAAGTTTTGCTACAATTTAACATAATTAAAAGTAGGTCTCCCAAATTTAATGTCATCTTATGTAGCAAGAATAATTTAATGCCTTCCTCCTGTGGTTACAAAACTACAAATCTAATGGGACATTTCTGTCTGCGAATTTAAATGCCATGTTTGTCAAAGATATATGTAAATTCAATTCCAAGGCTTTCATTAGCTGTGCCATGACAATTAAATAACAGCTTCACAATTTAGGAGGCAAGCAAATTACCACATTTTGAATGGAATTTCTAAATAATTGAAATCTTAAAAGACATGACCTACATAGTTGCTCATGTACTGTGTAGGATTATATCACCTGAAAGATTTTATCACCCTAAGAAATTTCAGTTCAACTTTACAACAGTTCCAGTAATGGTTATAAAACCAGGGTTCAAAAATTTGTTGGAAGGTATTTCATTCTATTTTTGGAAAGTTCAGATGTAATTCTTCCCTCTCTGTGTCCCCACATTCTTTATTTTTTTTCTTTCTTATCACAGTATTTATTAAATGTTAATAAATGATAAGTTCTGTGTTAGATCTATGGATATGATAAGGAAAAAGATGCAGCCCCTAACTTCAAGTAGCTTACAGTCTAGCTTACAGTAAGGTAAAAAGATAATACAGTATGAAAGTGCCGAGACAGATAAACTCAGGCACACTGAGAGGAGAAATCAGCAAATCTTACCTAGCATGTGCTATGTTTAGAGCCAGGGAGCTCACAATATAAATCTTACTTACAGTAAGGCAAAATCTGCATCTTTGTAATTTAATTCAGTTGATCTAGTTCTGCCCTCTAAAAATATGCATAATAATTCTAATCCTTTTGCCATGTTCAATAGTCTTGTCAAAGAATAGTTTTTCTTCTCCTTTCCTTGGCAGGCACTCAAGATCAAACTCAGATTGTGTATGATTATTACTGAAGTGACTCTCCAAAATTTTCCTATTATGGAAAAATATAGAGGGAGAGCTTGCTTGGAAATTTCCACCTTTGTTAATGTCAGTGGTGAAAACAAAGCACTAAAAACCGTGGTCCTTCCCAATTTCACTTTCCCAGAGTGTGTCCTACAAACAGTGGCACTGATGAGTCATCCTCACCATCACTGCCACAGTGGAAAGTGCTCAGATCAGTATTCCAGTCTGCACTGGCACTTCAAATGGTAGAAAATGCCAGGTCCATAGAGGACCAATGTTAACAAAGTTGAATTTTCTAGATGCTGTATAATGGAGACTTTAGTTTATCATCATTTTCTTTCTTTTGGTAAACTATTTTTAAAGCATGATAAGGAATTTAGGATTTGGTATATAAATTGTTAAGAAATGTGAATTTACTGAATAAGCCATGGCTTAAATCAAAAGCCATAAATTCTTTTCCTAGTTCTACCACTAATTAGCCATGTGACCTTGAGAAAGTCATTTAATTATTCCAAGTCTGATATCTTCAACTGACTATTGATAAGGGGAACCTAACATTCCCTAGCACCACTTTCTATGACTTTGAACTTCTCAGATTTTGAAAGAATTTTATCAAAGGTATAGGTAGGAAGTCTGAGAATCAAATGAAAAATGATCCGGGATCTACCATGTAGAGTTGTGAATCTTAGTTTCTGAGAACCCATCTTCTTATCTGAAATAATAATGATAGCTAATATTAAATATTTAATATTTCAAGCACTCCTCTAAATACTTTATATCTCGTCGGCAGCCGTCCATCTCGAGAGACGATGGTGTAGCTTCTTAAGAGTCTATCTGCACCGCCGAGAATGGCTGTGCAGTCCGACTCGGGAGTGACACGGTATCTGTCTCCTCCCATGTTCCGTCTCGAGAGACGATGGTGTAGCTTCTTAAGAGTCTATCTGCACCGCCGAGAATGGCTGTGCAGTCCGACTCGGGAGTGACACGGTATCTGTCTCCTCCCATGTTCCGTCTCGAGAGACGATGGTGTAGCTTCTTAAGAGTCTATCTGCACCGCCGAGAATGGCTGTGCAGTCCGACTCGGGAGTGACACGGTATCTGTCTCCTCCCATGTTCCGTCTCGAGAGACGATGGTGTAGCTTCTTAAGAGTCTATCTGCACCGCCGAGAATGGCTGTGCAGTCCGACTCGGGAGTGACACGGTATCTGTCTCCTCCCATGTTCCGTCTCGAGAGACGATGGTGTAGCTTCTTAAGAGTCTATCTGCACCGCCGAGAATGGCTGTGCAGTCCGACTCGGGAGTGACACGGTATCTGTCTCCTCCCATGTTCCGTCTCGAGAGACGATGGTGTAGCTTCTTAAGAGTCTATCTGCACCGCCGAGAATGGCTGTGCAGTCCGACTCGGGAGTGACACGGTATCTGTCTCCTCCCATGTTCCGTCTCGAGAGACGATGGTGTAGCTTCTTAAGAGTCTATCTGCACCGCCGAGAATGGCTGTGCAGTCCGACTCGGGAGTGACACGGTATCTGTCTCCTCCCATGTTCCGTCTCGAGAGACGATGGTGTAGCTTCTTAAGAGTCTATCTGCACCGCCGAGAATGGCTGTGCAGTCCGACTCGGGAGTGACACGGTATCTGTCTCCTCCCGTGTTGAATCGACATCTTGCGATGACGCTGGAGTGTCCTCTCCAGTGAAGCTGAAGCTACAGAGCCTGGGCAGGGTGATATGGAGGGTCTGCTGTTGCCCATGCAGCAGACCCCCCCTCTCTTCGCAGCTGAAGGGTCCAAGGGAAAGACGAAGTCAATACAGCTTGGCTTCAGGTGCGCCGCAGGAGTTGCCGGTGTTGACTACAACGTCAAACCGCCTTAGGGACTCCGGCTCCGGATTTTCTGTCGGGGTTTACTCCCTTAGCCTTTCCCCTGAAGAGGTATGCCGCAAGGCAGCGGAGGTTTTTTGGGGTCAGAGTTTTCCTTCTCTGATGTGCCCTGACTGGAAGATCGAACCAGCGACACTTAGCTCGCAGGCCGATGCTCAATCCACTGAGCCAAACCAGCCAGGGACTTTATATCTATTAACTCAATAATCACCACAACAGCCCCATGCTAGATACTCTCTTCCCCATTTAATCTGAGTTGAGAGAAACAGAAACATAGACGTGAAGAATAAGATTAAGTAAAATTCCAAGATCACAGCTAATATGAAATAGAGTCAGAATTGGAACACAGGCAATCTTTGCCCAGAGTTCACACTCATAATTGCAATGACACGGGAATAATATAGCACCTATCAGAGGGTCCCAAGTGGTGGTGACAGTGGTCAGAGAAGTTGTATCCGTTTTCACTTCAAAAAAATAACTTCAGTTCTCTGGTGTTCAGTTTTCCTACCCTACTCATTTCACTGGAGTTATTGGGATATACAAATGAAATAATTCAAAAAATGTAAGTGTACTCTATAAATTATTGTTGTTTTATTAACATTGTTATATGGTGAAGGACTTCTCAGTCTTTCTACTCCTAATAAATATTTGCACTTTTAATTTCTGCATGAACCACTATAATCAATGTCAACAAATCCTGACCAGGATTTTAAACCTGCCACAGATAACAGACATTGCAAACAATTCAGCAGATAGAATCCCAGGCCAAAACAAACAAAGAAAAAAAAAACATGTTTTTTTTAAGTTATAGAGTTATCATTATGAAAAAAACTGCAATTTCTACTAGATTTTTAAAAATTGAAGGAGAGTAGACAAAACCCACATTATTGTCTTATGGATCCCAGCTTGAGAATTATTATGTGGTTTGGTAGAGAGACTCAGCTGAGAGGAACTTACCCCCACCCATCCTCCCCATAGACTCAAAGATACCAAATAGCCTTTAATTCACCCAGGAAAGGTTTTACTTCCTGCTTTCTAAGTTTTCTGCAATCAGTACTTATATTTGTTTTTGTCAATCACTCCTATAATGGCTGCTTTCTCCTTTGACTCAGGAGTTATAAAATCTTGCTGTGGATCTATCTTGACTGATGACCCAAAACAAATGAGTGACATTCTTCAAGTGGGAAGTTTGAAGGCTGCTGGCACAAACAGTCCAAGGCAGAGAATTAAATATGGTAAAGCTCTCTTCTGAAAGGCAAATACTATTATGACCTTGTATAGAGAGTGGTTTAGGGGCCATGGGGAGAGATATCACTCAAATAAAATTTAAAATAGACTGTAGGAACATGCTCAGGAGTTTCTTTGTTACAACAATGAGGACTATCACTCTGGTATCTATGAGCTCTAGAGTCTTGAACGTATTCTAAGGACTGCCAGCCACCTTGACCAGTGTGGTTCAGTGGGTTGAGCACTGTCCCACTAACCAAAAGATGGCTTGTTTGATTCCTGCTCAGGGCACATGCCTGGGTTGCAGGCCAGGTCCTTAGTTGGGGGACTGCAAGAGGCAATCAGTCAATGTTTCTCACACAGATTGATGCTTCTCTCCTTCTCTCACCTTCTCCCTTCCCCTCTCTCTAAAAATAAATAAAACTTGTTTAAAAAAAAAAAAGAAAGAAAAGAAAAAGACTGCCAGCCACTGTTTGCTTGGGAGAATATTGGAAAATTGCATTGATCTTATAGTATTCCCCACACTTTAGGGAGTGAATCAGTATCTTCTTGGATCCAGCCTAACTCAGACAAAAGTATTATTAAAGATTTTATAATTTTTAAAATTACAACAAATTTCCAAGTCCCTTCTAGTTAATATTCCCTTCTCAACATAATCACAGATGTAGTTGGGGCAGGGGGTGTGAGAGCAAGGGGTGTGAGTGAAGAAACACTAGTTACTATAACAATTACCCTTATTCTAAGAGGCTTTATCTCACCTTGTAAAATCCCAACTAAGCTATTACCTGAACTCTTTGCAGCTTGTGCTAAACATCGAAAACCCAATGTTCTATATTTTTGTTTTCCAAATTGTGGCAAAGAGATAGTCTTCACCTTTCTACCTCTAATTTTGTTTATAGAGGGTTGTGTCTCAGTTCAAAGTGTGAAGGCCTATTTGTTTAATAGTTGAAATATAACGTGATTTTCAGTGAAGGAGAGGAACAAAGGAAAGCCAGTACTCAACAATGTAATCATTTAATGCTGTGCGGCATAAAGATAAAAATTTCATTCCCCTCTAAGTTCACTAATAACTCTATCATTAGGAAAAGTCAGAGACTTCCGGCCAAGATGGAGGCTTAGACGGACACGCTCTTTCTCCCTCTACAACTAAGTAGGAATACAACTACCTGAAAACCAAAGATAACCAGAAATTCCAGAAAATAAAACTACATGGAAGCGCAACGTATGAAGTTATAAAACAGTGGTGCTCATCTGGATGGGTAGGAGGGGCGAAATCGGAATTGGGACGGAAAGGTTGGGCTGTGCTGTTCGTGGTAGCAGCAAGGATAGTGGCGGGACTATGAGAAATGCCAGGGGAGCAATTCTGGCTGCAGTTGAGACCCGGCAGCTCGCGATTCCAATGCTGGGGAAGGCAGACCCCCCCCATTGCCTTGGATGGTGAGGCCGTGGGGTAGGAGCCTCCCGGTCTCTCAGCGGAGAGTAACGGCAGGGATCCATCTTGGACCCCCACCCCCACACAAAGCGCCACAGAGCAGTGAAAAAGGTCGCTGGTCACCGGGTAGTGACGAGTGCACAGGGCTCTGCCCCCTACAGCCTGCCCAGAAAGCAAAGGTAAACAGAAAACTGTCAGAATGAAGAAGACCATGATTGAAATCCCAGTGACACAGCTCATCAGGCAGCAGATGAGGGACCTAACCGATGAGCAAATAAGAAATCTTTCTGAGGCTCAGTTCAGAGCTATAGTCATAAGCCTATGGAACTAACAAAAGATTTGGAACAAGACGGGGAAGGAATGAAAGATAGTCATACTGAAATGAACAAAAACACATAGGAGACTAGTGGTGAGGAAATGAAAACCAGAGATCAAATCGACAAATTGGAACATAGGGAAGGAACAAACAGTCAACCACTGCAGAAAGAGGAAACAGAAAGGGAGGAACATGAAGAGAGGCTCAGAAACCTCTGGGACAGCTATAAGCGAACAAACATTCGGATTATAGGATTGTCAGAGGGCGAAGAAGAAGAACTAGAAATAGAAAAATTATGTGAAAAAATAATGAAGCAGAACTTCTCGAACTTGGGGAAGGAAATAGGCTTACAGGTCCAGGAAACACAGAGAGTTCCAGAAAAACTGGACCCAGGGAGAACCACACCAAGGCACATTATAATCAAATTGTCAAAAATTAAAGATAAAGAGAAAATCTTAAAAGCAGCAAGAGAAAAGAAAAGAATCATGTACAAAGGGGTCCCAATAAGACTCTCAGCTGATTTCTCAAAGGAGACCCTGCAGGCAAGAAGGGACTGGCAAGAAATATTCAAAGTAATGAAAATCAAAAACCTACAGCCACAAATACTTTATCCAGCAAAACTGTCATTCAGAATAGAAGGGCAGAGAAAGTGCTTCCAGGACAAAGTAAAAGTGAAGGAGTTCATTAGATCCAAACCACTGTTATATGAAATGTTAAAAGGACTGGTTTAGAAGAAGGAGAATCAAAACTATGAACGTTAAAATGAAAACTGCATCACAACAACCAACAACAGAAGCTAAGGAATTGAAACAAAGGTAGGCTAAGTAGGCAACAAGAGTGGGAAAAGAATTATAGGTATGGGGAACATATTGAGGGGAGGTCAGCAGGGACGGGGGAAAGGGGGAAGGGAGGGAGATGGTACAGGAATTAAGAAGCATAATAGGAGGGAATGGAGTAGACAGGAAGATGTTGAGAAGAACTATATGCACAACCAATGGACATGGACTAAAAGGGGGTGACAATTGGAGGGAGGGGGGCCACTGGGTGGAGGGGAGCAGAAGGAAAAGAAAGTGGGACAACTGTAACAGTATAATCAATAAAACATATTAAAAAATAATAATAACTCTATCATTAGATTTCAATATGCTTAACTATAACTAAACAATAGTCTATTCCAAAATAGTAGCTGCCCATTTTTTTTTCTAAAAGAACCAACTGTGAATATGGAAGTTGATGGCACAGAGGGGGGTGGTTATTAGACTTCTGTTTAGAAATAATAATAACATCAACAATGGCTTCTTTTTTTCTTTCTTGCTTGCAGAACTCTCTCTTCCTCCAAACAACAGTAAAACCAAAGGTCAATGAGCCAAACAAGGTTAAACCAGCTTTGCCATAAGATCGACACATACTTGGATAAAAATGTCATTCTTTCTAAGGATAGGATGCATCATTCTCAAAATTTTGGAAAAGGATAGAAGGTTTCTGAAGAACCAAATCTTTAATTTTATCCTGTATTTTCAAAGTGAAGGAAAAAAATGACAAAGAAAAAGTTAATTTATTTTTGGCAAATGCTGATGAGCAATAACTGAACCAACTAGGAAAAAATGAGAAGGGGAAGGGAAATCAGACCTAAAGTTGCCTCTATTTTCATCTCCGCTCTCTTTACATTTCTGAAGCAGAGCTTCCCAAACCAGTGTTCCCTAGACCTCTGCAGTGCCACCACCGCTGGCTGAGGTCTGCCCTGATACTGGTGATCCTCACAGCCTTCTTCATGGCCATGCGAGGCCTGGGCCAGTCAGAGCTGTTCATTTCTTATACAATCATATTCATTAATTTTCCCCAATGTGTCTACATATATTATCTTTTACAAATGCCATTGTGAAATAAAAGTTAAAATGTACTTGCTTATGGGAATCCTACTAAGCCTTTTCCATAGAACAGACATACTAAGCTATTTCTGTGTACGTGTGTATTTATTAGTTTCCAGAATTAGTCTAAACATCCTTAACATTTATTGAGGGCAGCAAATCAACATTATAAAATTTTGCAATGGCATGGTGCATAGTAATTGCTCCACTCATAGTAAGACTGGAATAATAAAATTTTGGTTGACGTAAGTCCATTTTGTGTAAAAATGATTATGGCAGACCACATGACCCACTCACTCACTGAGTAATCATTCAGACAAATCCAGCTGAGGGAGTGATTCTTACTTTCAGCATTTAAGCTACTCTATATGCTGATTTAAGTTCCAGAAACGACTTTGCATTCAGTGTTTCCAATGGTATACATGATGATTGGCATCACAATATTTTATTAGACAAGAAAAAGCAAGGGTTGGTACATAAGATAAACTCAAATTGTTAGCCAGACAGCTGGAAGCTGGTTGCTGAACCTCAAAATTGCTTTATATTTTTTTCCATGTATAAATGTTTAAAAATCTAGTCCTTTAGTTTTAAGCCACACAGTCTGTGAGTTCCCCCTGCTGGTTCTTTAACTGTTAGAATCAGAAGCAAAAAACACTTATGATACCTGTACACTGAAAGCCACCTTCAGATAGAGGGGAAGTATCAGAAGGGTACCTGGCACTGAAAGATCCTCCTGTGGAAGGACAGAGAGATATAAAGATCAGGCTAAGTCTCTTTAAGCCAAGAACCAGTGAAGCTTAGCCCATTCTGTTTGACATGTTCATCCCCTTAATATTTTTATGAATTGATTTACTGTATTTAAAATCTAGGTTTATAGTTTCCCTTGAAAGGCTGACAATAGGGAGCCTTATGTGGAGCATCCCCACTAGAGTCTGCCATAGTTACCACTGGTATTTCCTCATCAACACTGACCAGATGTCAGCTGCCTGTTATCATCAGGTATGAGCAGGGTTGTTTTGTATATTTGGTCCATTTCACTTATCGCTCTTTTGGGCCCTAATTCTACAGGGTATTTGAGTCATAGAATTTTGCTTTGACATATAATTCAAGAACTATTTCTCTAAAATCTACAGTTTATTGCTCCACATCCTCTCACATCAACAACCCCTTTCAAGCTCAGATTTTGTTGTTATTTTGACATAAAAAGGATTAGCTTACCTGGGGAAATGTATTCTATAAAAACTGTAGTTCAGCACTTAACTGCTTATAATGAGAGAGCTCTTGAGTTTAAACATGAGAAGTGTACATATAGAGAATTCCCTTAATGAAGAAAAACTATCAAAAGAATATAGTTTAGAATTATTGTTTCATTTCTGAATCCATTTCTACGTTTATAGCAAGGGAGAAAAGAAAGGGCAATATTCAGAAAACTTTATCCGTTAAATAGCAGAACTAAGAATGCACTATGACTGAGAAAGGGATGAAAGGAATATTTGAGGACTTTCAAGAAAAGACCATATAATCTTATCAAGACCTGCCCAAGACAGGCTGGAATTTAAGAAACCCAAACCTCCTTCTACACTGCATTTGGATAAAAAAACAAATCTTTTTTGCTCTGTTATTATGTGCCCTCAGGAAACTTGAACTGGCCATCTGGGCTCACTGCTCCTCCAGGTGGTTCACCAAAGCTGTCACTGTTTACTCTGTTTATATATTTGACATAAAAAGAGCTGAATTTTTTAATTTTTTTTTGTCTTTTGTTTTTCTTAACTGGAACAGTTAAGTAATGGTTTTCTGGGGACTTTCTGTTATAATGTCCTATCAAGTTCAGTTTCTTTCTTTCATCTACATTTCACTGCAAATACCTAGTTTCCCACATCTCAGTAGTTCTTTTGTTAAGAAATAACAACATGTAGCAATATACAGATTCCTGCCCTGGCTTTAGGATATCTGGGTCCAAATCACAGCTCTGTCACTTAACAGTTTCTGGGCTGGTTTCTCCCATTGGCAAAATACAGAATGTAGGATATAAGACAATGCATTTTGCTTTTCTTGGTGACTACTATATAATTAGACAATTATGCTCATGTGCTCATCTAGTTTAAGAGTTTTATTTGAAAACAGAGGTGTGTCAAAAGGCCCACAGTTAATGTACGAAAATTATATATGACCCAAATATGAGTAAAGTGCTTATGGAAGCCTTATTCACATCTATTTTCCCTTTGGCAGGAATCTTTCATAAGGATCCCTGTTGTTTTATGATGAAATGTTAGTAAAATGAAATCTGAACAGCTCACACTATATAATGAATTACTATCAGCATCAAATAAAATAGCTCGCTTATCCAAGCCACTCAGCCTGATTCCTGGGTAGTTAGTCTCCCAGTTGGTTAGGTCCCAATGGCTCCAAAGATCATGAGTGATAATCATATTTGAAATAAAAACTCTACAAGTCCCCAGAGCCAAGTAGGCCATATTTGGCTCTCAGGTGAATTGTGGATGCCAGATATTTGGTGATTATTAGTATTGCTTCACATGCTAATATTCCTTCTGGCCCTTCTTGCTAAAGCAATATTTTTCAAAAGGTAGTCCATGGGGATTTCACTTGGTGTTCTAAGAAAAACTAGGCAAGGGAATAGGAAAAGTGGGGGGATTCTATATCTATTTCAGACAAGCTGAATAGAACAAAAATATTTTTAAAAAGGAATTCTTCTCAGAGTCTTACTATACCAACATACAATATGCCTTTTAATTTGCATAAGGAGATAGCTATATTTGTTCTGCATGAGATTTGGGACCTCCCATAAAGGGTCATTTAAAAATGTATTTAATTATTAAGAAGGCTGAGAATCTCCACTTACATTTAAAGGCCAGGTAGCATGGATGCTAAATGTCCTGCAATGCTTGGGATGATCCCACATGATGAAGAATTGTTTGGGCCTAAATGCTAGTAGCTTCTCATTGACATTGGCAGAGAGTTTCCCAAAGGAATTTGACCACACAGCCTTTAATTTAGAAAGCAACTTGTGAGACTAGTATTTTCTGGGATCTATTTTGGGCTAGTCAGTCTAAGATATATACTTAGACTTAGATTATAGCACTAACCAGACCTCCCACACCCTCACTCCATTTATGAATTTTCTCTCCTTTTAAAAAATGGAAGTATAATTGATATATAACATCGCATTTAGTTTCAGGTGTATGACATAACGAGAGGATATTTGTATATATTGCAAAATGATCACCACAATAAGTCTAGTAAACATCGGTCACCAAACACAGCTACTTTTTTTTTTTCTTGTGATGAGAACTTTCAAGTATGCAACACAGAATTTCTCTTTTTAACTGGGACTTGGGTAAGGCAAGTTATTTCAGCCCCTTTAAGCAGGGCGAAATGGAGGTCATGGGTGGGAGATGGATATTTATGGGTAGAAATCTTGTCTTGAATCCATGGAGTCAGGAAGCCAGTCTGGGCTCTGGAGTATTCATGGCCCACTCCTTTTTCCCTCAGCTGTTGGGATGGCTTTATAATCAAAGCCTTTCCCCACTGCAGGGCAAATTGCTGAAGTGGAAAAGAACCGCTGTCTACTTGCTGGAACTGATGTCAGGACTTCCACCAAGTAAGAGAAGATACAGAATTAGAAATGTGCTGGGAAAAAAACAAGCAAACAAAAACTGAGTCTTTTAAGTCCCTACACAATCAGCTGTAGCTCTTCCCTTCCTCTGCCCCCATACACTTCCACACAAACCTTCTCAAGTTATCACCCCTTTTTAGATTTTCCTCCACCCTAACTGCTGCTTGCATAGTGTTCTTCAATTGACTTCATTTTTAAAAGTTGAAAGAACTTCCAGGAGAGTAGCAGTGGAGATAAACTAGAGATATGATGGCTATTTTCTTTATACTTCCTTCTAAAATAATGGCCATTAGCTTCCTTACTCACTACAAAAACACTTAGGTGGGTCATCTTGGGCAAATCATTAATACTTCCGGAGTCTTGCTTTCTCTGTTTCTGAAATACAGTGACTAAAAATACCTACTTCACAAGGATGTTGTATAAACGAAATGAGATCATGTAGCAGAAGTCCTTTGCCTTGGCGTATAGTTAAATGCTCGATAGATGGCAAAACTGTTACTTTAATTATTCATAAAAATAAAGCAGGTCTTGGGACTCTTGGGCCACAGGCATCTGGTGCTGCACCCCTAGAGAGCTGCTCCTGCTCCCGGATACAGCTAAGAAGGAGCTTCATGCAGCTGGGGCAGTGCTGGTGCAGGCAGACAGCAGGTGCAGCCCACAAGCCCAGCTTCTCGCTCACCTGCCCAGGCTCCCTTTCCTCATTCCCTTACCATCATCTACAAATACAGTCAGGAAGGCACACAGCAGCAGGAGCCACCACATTAACAACTTCAGTATTCAGTTCTGTGGGATTTACTACTCCCTTTTCCATCTGAACTGATCCCCAGGGCAATTTCTAAGTGCCATTTTATTTTTTAATCTTTATTAGCTGACCCATTTGGCAGCCTGTGGGTAATTTTGGCATTACAGGCCTCCGTATGGGAGAATAAAGGGATCCACAGTCAGCAGAATGGACTGGCGCTATATCACTGTCCACATTTTTACAAAGGGGAAATCAAGGCCTGGAGGGTCAGTCACATGCCTGGGCCTCACAGCGGGTACAATGCAGAATACAAACTGGAATCTGGTCCTCCTAGTTCCTTCAAACACAGAGAATACCATTTTAGCTTAATGCCTCCCACAGCCATAAACCAAAAAAGAAGAACACTTCAGTTGTAGGACTCTTAATAAACAGCAATGTATGTAGCTTAAATTCATAATGCAATTATGTCACATCAGGGATCCTAAGAGCACTGTATTAAATAATGTTATCTCAACAAAATAAAATTTAGACCCACCAAGAGTGTTCCTCAGAAGAACATCCAGAAGAGGAATTTGTCTAAGAGGTCCTGTGGCTCATCTTCCCCTTGGAATGGGATGGGGAGAATGTTTCTTAATCAGATCCCCACAGGGATCCTGCCCTCAAGCTCTGCTCTGTCTCTTACATCACCTCCTGTTGAACAATTTAGTTTAAAAAGGCAAAGATTATCCTTTGCTATATATGGAGATGGGGGCAAAAAATCGGAATTATCTTCTGGAGGGTGGGCCCCTTGTAGTACAGATTTCCCCTACTGAGTGAGTAGTCTAGGAATCCATCTGTATCAGTGTACCAGCTGGCATTGTTGTGAGAGGCTACATTCAGCTTCAGTGAATATTTTTTATGACTCTTTCAAAGCATTTGCCCATCCCATGATGTGTGATTTACAAGTATCCCTGCCCACACTGCACTGAGTGTTCAGCAGTTTTGATAAAAAATGACATGACCCCCATGCCCCACCTTCCTTATTCACCCTGTCTCATCCTGAGCAATTTGTCTTGGTTTCCCCAGATGAAAAAAGTCCTCAAAGGGCAATGTTTTGCTGATGTGGAAGAGGTGAAAACAAACAAACAAACAAACAAAATGGCAGAAGCA
This sequence comes from Furipterus horrens, assembly GCF_987537825.1. Classification (NCBI taxonomy): domain Eukaryota; kingdom Metazoa; phylum Chordata; class Mammalia; order Chiroptera; family Furipteridae; genus Furipterus; species Furipterus horrens. The sequence continues at coordinate 29,400,931 of NW_028327172.1, read as the reverse complement.
CTAAAAAACATCAACATTGATGAGTTCAAAAATTGTTTTGAGCAGTGGAAAAACATGTGTCAATAGGCGTAGTGCATCAAATGGAGAGTATTTTGAAGGTGACTGAAGCTTAAACATATAAGGATAAATACACAATTTTTTATGAGTAAATTCTTGTTTTGCCCCCCCCGCCCCCCACGTACCTAACACAAGGGAGACATGGGGAGGAAGTTTTCAGGTCCTTAACTACACAGAGGAAAGGAAAGAACAGCGAGTCTCCCCTGGGCCTTGTCACACACCCTGCTCCTGAGGGCTTTGTTGCCTCTCCAGGGTGCTTCCGGGGACTGGATCACCACAGCCTCAGTACCCACTCATATTCCTGTTTGTTTTGTTTTTGCTTTAGGCAATGAAATCATACCCAGAGACTGATTTTATCTTTTCCAGCCCCTTATTTAACACAGGTTTGCTCTGGGAATTATAATAATTTTACAAGCCAAGAGCATATAAGCAGATATATCTTAATAAGCCAAATAAAGAAAAAAAAAATACCCCAAACAAATGACAGATTAACCATAATGTTATTCCAGGCAGGGGGAAATGAAAGGACTAAAGTCCAAATTTAACAGAGGTTTATCTTTTATTATGAATTTGATTTCTAAGGGGAGAGGTCTTGACCAACTGCAGGCTGACTTCCAGGTATCAGCGCCAAAAAACAAATAAAAATTCTTGTTGCTAGAACACATTGCTAGGAATGAAGGAGCCAGTGCAGGCAGGCAGACCGAGGCTGCTCTGAGGGTCGTCACTCAGGGACTGTTGCAAGGATTAGCACCACTGCCCAGCCAAGAATCACCTTGGCCCCAGCAAGACTAAATATCTCAAGATCTTTGGAGAGTTGGTCAGCAAAGGGTGCCTTGCCCAGAATGAAACTCTTCAACAGGTCTCACAAACTCTCAGTATTTATAGTCTAAATATCTTCATGCCATCATCGCTTCTCCACAAGTTCTTGCAGAAAAGCCTGCAGCAGGGCACCCCCCACCCCCATCAGCTAAACTACTAAGTGTTGATCAGTGACAACAGATGAGATGATGATATCCTGGCACACCTGACTTCATGCTTACATCAGAACAACTTTACTTCTAAAAGCCACATTTTTTCTTTGTTATATACAAGCAGATTAAAACAACTTCACTTAAGTCATAAACAAATGAATTTGAAATCACATGAAATCAATTTGCAAGGCACTACCTTCCTTTTAGCCTGGGACTAAGGGAATCCTATCCCTGTATTCCATTTCTCCCATTCTCTTTGCCTTTCATCAGATTCTAGCCCTTCTATTCATTTTTCTCAACTGACTTTGGTGGCTCATTAAACTCAGATCCTAATTTATTCCTCTTTCTTTGAGGGAAGAGGTGATTTAATCTTCAAACCATCCAGGGGGTACAGAGAAAAAATTTACATTCAATTCTTGTAGGTTAGCAAACAAAGGCAAGAAAAGCAAACCAATTAAATTTCTATTTTAAGATTATCTGAATATTTATAGTCTGTTCCAATTGCAAGTGCTAGGAAGGTGGAGGGGGGCATGAATTCTAATCCAAATTTCTCACTCTGCCAAAGCTAAGTAGCTCTCTGCTCCTGATACCTGATATCTTTGATGGGGTTTCTAACCGGTAAAAGCCTTCCTCTTGTTTAATATTTAGTCTATTGGTTTTTGTATTCCTTCTTCAATTATCAATTCCAATTCTGGGGAGGTTACAGTAGGAAAAAATGGGGAAATGGGGAACAATCCCTGATGTAATCTAGGGCAATACAATAATCAGAGCATTATCTTCTGTAATAATAGGTTAAATGTATAGATAATTATGAAGATTAAAAGGAGATACTTCATATGAAGTAGTTAGCACAGCCCTTGGCACATAAATGTGTCCAATAGCTATTTACTATTATTATATTTTTATAATAGAATTTCCCCCAGAAAGTAACCGTATGGTTCCTCCCAGTGAAAAAGCTAACCTCCAAAGTACATGCCCCTCCTGGTTTCATTAGGTATTTGCTTTGGTCCCACAATAGGACAAAGTAAGCAAAGTTCTTGAGATCAGAAATTGACAATATCACTAGAAAACTAATCACCCTTACGCTGGTATTTTTTGGGGAGAGGGGGGTTAATGGAAGTTTACTTTCCCCCTTCATTTATATTTGTATTTAGCGAACTTCTAGGGAAAGTATTATTTATAAGACTTACTTCCTTAGTGTCTTTTGCCAAGAATGTGGCTTCCTGTTATTTCACTGATTCAGGAAATAATCACCAAATAGTGATTCATGTTCTTACTGATTCTCAAATGCTCTCATCTGAATGGAAATACCCTAAACTATAAGGTTCCTGAACCATTGGACATTTCCCCCAAAATGTGTTTTTACTAAAAACTTGTATCAGACAATTGCTCCCCAAAATATCACTATACTAAGAAGGCCATTCAAGCAAAACTTTCTGAATATCACTGAGCACTTGCATATCCTTCAGGAGATTTATATGCATAATCATTATATAAAGTTTTATGTAAAATAGCTATGTAAAATTTATATTTTATTAAATGGTCATTGCCCATGTAAATAAGAAAAATAATGATGAAATATATCTCCAAACACTCAGCTATAGCTACAGTACCATGGTAAAGGAAGCTCCAAAAGAAAACAATAAATTCAAAGAGAGTTCATAGAAAGAAAATCCTCACTATATATATACTATATTATGAGGAAGAAACAAGGGAGGTGTCCAGAAAACCCAGCTGAGGTTTACACAGAGCATTCTAATGAGTTCTCATTTTGCAAACAAGTACAGAAAAGAGGAATCTTAAAGGAAATAATCAGAAGTTGTTCTTATTCAATACCATTACCGGCAATAAGGGAGACACCACAGACCAAATCTGGGCATCCAACTTCTAGAAGAAAAAGAGCTACAGAATTTTTAAGAGCTAGGTGGGGACTAGGCTATCTGTCTTTGCTAACTGGCCTTAGTCAAAGGAAAAGTAAACTTTCTTGCACCTTCACGGCAGAAGATAGTTTTACAGTTTGGAGCAAGGGATCAGCTGAAGTAAGTCTCCTCCCATCTTACAGAAGTGGGGAGATGGAAGTCTTTTCTTCCTTGTAAGTACATTTGGAAGAGATGATTCCCAAGACCTTGAGAAAATCATTGTTTGGGTTACAAAGCGAGCAATAAGCTTTTTAAAAGATTTACATGTCAAAGGGTCAGGGAGTTGGGATTACACGTTTTCTAAAGTAAATACTCCAAGAAATTAAAGGTCAGGGACCTAGAGGCAGGAAGAAGCGTGTCTGAAGTTGAGTCAAGCTGAGGGAACTCTAAGACTTTCTTGGCCAGGGGTCAGTCTTTTGCACTTAGGAAAACACATGTGAGGAAGCTGAGCATAGTGTTTGAAGGGCTAAATCCCAGACAGAGACACCATATGTCCACCACAGAAAGACAGCGAATATAGTGGAAATACGTTTGACAAGTTGCAACAGGAACAGGGTAACATCCTGTACTTAGATCTGAAAAATGAACACACAGTGTCATGAATATAGAAATTTTACCTAACATTATTTCAGGTAAATAAAACTTAGACTTTCAGTGGACTCAAACTCACTATAAGCCAAGAGTTACACTTGCCTCCTGAAATAACTAAATCCTCATTAAGTGAATGGAGAGATAAAGTGAAACCTACCCTAAACTGCAGCTGAATTCTGTGGCCATGCCTGAAGCGGCACCAAATCCTAGGGGAAGCAGACTTGCTGAAGTTCCCTCAAACACAATGAGCAAAACCACAGAAAGGAAAGACATGTTTGGGATTCCTCAACAATGTTTTAAGTAATCGGTGCTTACATCTGACTCAGTGTCACCCACAGTTCAGCTGGTAGCATCCATCTACCAAGTGATGACGGAGCAACCAGTATATCCAGACTCTTCTTATTTATAGAACTTTATTTTCTCGAGATGCTTACATGTATTGGGTGGACACAAACAAAAACCAAGTATATGAGGATATATGAAACATTTCTAAGTGCTCAATTAAGGGAGGACAAAGAAAAAGAGAAGGACAGAGATAAAAATGACAGGGAGCGGGCAGAACCCCACTAGGCTCTTTTCCACAGTTCGCCCAAGGTGGATGCTCCATACTGCCTTCATCACAATAAACATACACGTGTCATATTCCATTTGCTCTCTTGACAAGTGAATTTTTTTGCCATAATAATAAAAGGTGTACTTAGACTGAAAGGTTAATTGAGTAGATAATTTAAAAGTGATCAATAGTCTGCTATTTAGCAGTGAAACTGATGAAGCCTTAGGCAAATTTAAAAACAAAGACAATGACTTTTCACTCCTGTAATGCTGATTCGTAACAATTTTTATTACATACTTTGTGGATTTGCCTTTAATGCCGCTTTCTTTGGAAGTCAGCTCTTTCAAAAACTGAGTTTTTTGCTTGAAAGTAGAAGCTCTACTCAAAGCTTGCATTTATCTAGGAATTTTCCTTTGAGATAATATAAACAATAATACTTATATTGCTTTTCTATATTAGTATAGCTATACTCACTTTTATTTATACGAATATGTAATACTACATATTTTGAAACTACTTTTCTAGTTATTAATTTTCTAGTTATTGATTCATTCTTATAACAACCCTATAAAGAATTACTATCCCAATTTTACAAAGGAGATAAATAAAAGTCACTGAAAATAATGCCTGAAATCCGATCCCTAGCAACTGACAGAGCTACTAAGAGCAAAATAGAAAAATCATTTTGAGTCTTGGATTGGAGAGACGTCCATCTTTACAGTACTCTCTTTTCCAATTTAGAAATGAGGAGTTAATTGATGTTTAGGTTCCTTTTAGCTCTATATTCGTGGTTTTGCTTTGGTGGTTTTTGTAATTACAACTCCAGCTCTGTGTCCATATGTTACACGGTATTGTGTGATATTGTTTATGTGATCAAAAGTCTTTCTGAAGGCAGAGTTGTCTATCAGATGAAAAACTTAACTCCTGTGTTCCCCTTTTGTGAAATTAGAAGGCTGGATGGTGGTAATACATCTAAGATTTTTTTTCATTTCTAGTATTCTACAAAGTGTTTTGTATAACTGCATTTTTTTGCAGAATTTTGTAATTTTCATTGTACAGTGTTTTGTTTTCCTCATCTCTTTCTACTGTAAGTATGCTTATTGATATTTGTGTAATTTTTTCTGTAAATTCACAAGAAAATCTGTTTGCATCCCTCAAGTACACATGCACAGATCACTTCAGAGGCTCAGAAGCAGCCCATCTGAGTCCCCAACTAACAATGAAGATCTGCCTTTACTGGACAGGCTGACTTAAATAGAGCTGATTCAAGAATATTAAAGTGTTCCTTGCCCAACTTCAAGTGACATTTCATTCATCTCACTGAAAATGTATTTTCTAACCAAGGTCACAAATAAAACCACATTTACGTGGTTATGCTCTATGGAAGGTGTTGTACCTATTCTGCATGTACCCTGAAGAACTTGACAAAATTTCCAGACCCTTCAGCACTGAGAATTGATTTGTGGTGGGATTATATAACACCACAGTGATTGGTCAAACTTCGTACCCTGCTCTTACTTACTTTCAATAGAAAAATAAATTTATAATACACAGCTAAAGAAGCAAGGCAAAACGGAGAGAAGAAACTCTACAACTCAGCTGAATTGATGTCCTATAGATTAGGATCTTGGTGTGGAAGCCCTGGAGCAGAGGAGGAGAGTGCATTTCACACAGTCCCTTTGTGCTGTGGGGCAAGTCACAGCTGCTCTCTGGGACCCCAGTTTCTCATCTGTAAAAGGGGCGGGGTGGTCATGCTAGCTCGGTGGTTCCTAAACCCAGCCAGGAAGGGGAAGATTAACACACACTGATATATCCCCACAGTTTACCACAATTCATTGGATCAGACACAGGGAAAGGAAGTAATTAGCTGTGAAAGAGGCATTAGTCAACTGTAAACGCATCCTGCTTCCTGCAGTTCCACCCCAACCCACTGCCCTTCACCTTCTGCCCCGCTGCCAAGAATCAGTGTTCTCTCAAAGCATACTGGTCTACAACCCCTCCACCACTCACCCCCACCCCTTCACAGGCAAAAGCAGCAGCCCACCCACACTGGTGTATCTTTGGCTTTACAGTTGTCTCTCCCTTCCATAATTGCTCTGTAATTATCTCTTTCCTTCTAATCCTAGGAACACTCCCATTCCACTCAGGTAAGAATTTCTTGGCGGTAATTAATAAAGCATTTGATTCAGTTAGCATAACGGTTAAGAGCCAGGTTTGGGAATCAGACAAACTACTCTGCCACTTACTGTCTGACATTAAATAAATCACTTCCCCTACCTAAGTCTTACTTTCTTTGTTTGTAAAATGAGTATAATATTACATTTTTTCACTGGGGTTTTGTGAGTACATAGTTTCTACCCAATAAATATTGCTTTTGCTTTTCTTGCTCGAACTTTAAAAAGAGAAAATTCTCCCAGAACAAAATAATCTGTAGGGAAAAAAATCACACCCAATGATTTTCAGTTGGATGAAACCATGATAAAAAATATATGAGTTCATCCAACTGAGTATTGGAAGGAACCTGATGTCAGCTTATAGCTTATTGTGTAACCTTTGGCAAGTCCCTTAACCTTTCAGATAGTAAAATAACCTATCATGCAGCTTTAAGCGTTTGCCAGTTATCAACCTATTTCTTCTCAGATCTAAATGCATAATTTAGTATTGCCTGCTATGTGAAAATGGAACTGGGACCTTGAAGCGTCTTTTCTCTGCCAGCTGGCACAACACGAAGCTGCATCAATAGAGGGCGCTGGAGAAACACTGCTGAGGGAAGGGATTTCCCTCCTGGTTACGCTGCGCTTGCTTAGCGGGTTTCTGCAGCCCATGGGGCTTCACCAGCACCTGCTCCTGCAGCCGGTGTGGCTTCCCCAGATCCCGGTTCCAGCAGGGAAGGGTGCAGAGCAGCACCCCGTGGGCAGCAGCTTCCCCCAGAACCCTCTCACCCAGACGTTTGGCCCGTAAGTGCTTCAGGTAACATAACTTTCTGTGAATGGCCAGCTCCTAGAGGATGCGTCCCCACTAAGTTCCACTCGTGAGACACCACAGTCACTTCTCTACCATCCAGTGAGTCACAGCAGAGCCTTCAACAAGGTCTGGATCTCAGCTCCAGGGTCGAGGGGATGATCTCCTTTGTTGCTGTTTCAACAGGAGACATGCCAGCTACTCCTCTAATCTGCTTTTTCTGTACTCCCAGACCTCTCTTTACTACTTAGTCACCAAACCCCTCATTGCTCCAATTCTGTTACAGGTAATTATTCATTAAATCAAATTTTTCCTATTAAATACTGTGTAGTTTTTGTCTTCTGATTGGGCATTGACTGATACATGGCTCTAAGACTTTTAAACCTGGAAATACTGATTTCAGAGGTGATGTTATTAGGTACGAGGTCTTCTAATCTCACTGCTCAGCCTCCCCGAGGGGCACTGGTCCTGAAATGAGCTGTCAGCAGAGAGATACAAGGTTTTTCATAAGAGGAGAACTACATTTGAAGGACAGACAAACCTTCATTTAGGATACAGAGGAAATAAGCCTTCTAAGAGTCCAAAATCATCTGAATAATCAAGAGGGGACATTCAAGAGCTTTGATTTAGTTCTGCACAGCCAGGGGTTAGCCACACTGTGAGGTTAAAGCACAGTTCTCCAGACTGCCAAGTCTGCCTGAGACTTCTGACACCAACTGCAGGTTTGGGGGTTCCCCAAACCACCCTTGGGTTAGATAATACACTAGAAAGAGTCACAGAACTCACTATTATACTTAAGCTCACATTTATTACAGAGAAATGATACAAATTAGAACCAGCCAAAGGAGTGGAAGCACGGGGTAAAGTCTACAAGGGGCAGACATAGAGCTTCCGGTCATCCTATCCCCATTGACTTGTGGCCGTGATGTATGGCCATATGCACAGGTATTGCTGACCGGGGCAACTTACACCAACTTTGACATCCAGAGTTTTTATTGGGATTCATTACGTAGGCCTGATTGATTGAATCATTGCCTTATGTGATTGAACTGTCTCCAGTACCCACATCCTCCTTGGAGATTGGGCTAACATTCCATGGGCCAGAGGGGCCCAGGAGCCTACCGTGAATGACAAAGATACTGCTTTCACTCAGAAAATTCCAAGGGTTTAGAAATTACCTCCCAGAAATCTGGAATGAAGACCAGACCTCTCTTGAAGCAGGTCAAATTCCTTACCACACATACATCAACTACACAGAAGAGCTGAAATAAAAGAAGCTATAGTAATTATTACACCAAAGACAGATTTTATTGCTTATATAAGGCCAGTCTCATGAAAAGGATAACACATTGCAGATAAAAAAGAAGAGGGAACAGCAAAATGCTGTAAGATTTGCTACATCATTTTTCACCTGTTCTTTCAGCTTTAAAATCCAAGATTTCATGCAATGGCATAAAAAATTGATTTAGAAGTGAAATTAGTCACATTAAATCCCTTTTCCTTCCTTTTACATAACAACATTTTCATTTATATACACGAGCATGATTCATCTTGTAGGTTTGCTCCTGAAAGCATGAAGAAGCCATTCTATCCATTTTTCATCCCTCCCCAACCCCAGAAAGGGTTAATATGCAAATCAGAATGTCACTGCCCCATTAAATTCTGTGGTCCTGTAGTCTTGTCTGTCTTACTTTTTTTTTCCCTAAGTGTTTTTACAGTCCACATGACTAGATCACTGTTTTACATTTGTACTTATCTGATTATATCCAGGGTTCTAGGGAATTTCAAAAGGTTATTATATATAGTCAGAGAAGGAAAACTCTGATTCCAAAAAACCTCCGCTGCCTTGCGGCATACCTCTTCAGGGGAAAGGCTAAGGGAGTAAACCCCGACAGAAAATCCGGAGCCGGAGTCCCTAAGGCGGTTTGACGTTGTAGTCAACACCGGCAACTCCTGCGGCGCACCTGAAGCCAAGCTGTATGGACTCCGTCTTTCCCTTGGACCCTTCAGCTGCGAAGAGAGGGGGGGTCTGCTGCATGGGCAACAGCAGACCCTCCATATCACCCTGCCCAGGCTCTGTAGCTTCAGCTCCACTGGAGAGCACACTCCAGCGTCATCGCAAGATGTCGATTCAACACGGGAGGAGACAGATACTGCGTCACTCCCGAGTCGGACTGCACAGCCATTCTCGGCGGTGCAGATAGACTCTTGGGAAGCTACACCATCGTCTCTCGAGACGGACGGCTGCCGACGACGACGATATTATATATAGTGAATGGGCAGAACACCATGCAGACTGTTTGAAATAGACATATAATTTATTTTCATGGTTGCCTTCTTATTACATTTGTGCCAGCTAAACTGTCTGTGGTAAAAGGCAATATAAAATTAAGGTGAGTCAGGCAAGGAAAGCAGATTGGCTACCCATAAATTTATGGTACCCTACCTTGACATACACTCAACTCTGCCAGTCCAACCTTCTAGATTTGTCTGGTCAACTCAGTTCTCTTCTATTATCCTGATCTACTAATTTTACCTTAAATCTCAACCTCACCCCTTCTCATTCTTAAAATTAAGCAGATGGTATCACCATTTACTTTACAGATAGAGTACAAGAATGATGCATATATATGCACACACACACACACACACACACACACACACACACAAATGTCTCCTTCACTTGCCACCAAATACTCGGACTCACTTTATATAATAAATTTGCTAACACTGCTTCTCTTTGGTTAAAACGAGTGGAAAGGCCCTTTGCCTGTCTAAGGGTAGCATCTCCCTAAATGTTCTCAATTTCATCACCTTTACGTATCTCCAGAAAATTGCATTATTGATTATTCCTTTTCTTTCTTATATATTGCAACACTTTTTCTGAATTATTCCACTGGTGTTCAAACATACTCAAGTGTTGCCTGTTTAAAAATTTTAAATCTTTCCCTCAATGCTACATCCTACATTAATCAGCAGCCTATCTCTAAGGCCAAACTTAAATTAAAAAAAAATAAGTTTCAACTCACCTTGAACTCACTCCTCCAACTACACTACTCTAGGGTTTGTCCTCTATCATTTTACTGAAACCGGGCACTCAAAACCTCTTGTTGCTAAATCCAGTGGATATTCACAGGAATCACTTACTTAACTTCTCAGCATTGTTTGAGTATGCTGAGCACTCCTTCCTTCTTGAAATAGTTTCTTTCCCATCATCCCAGGACATAATCATAATACTCTCTTGCTTTGGTTACAGCAATGGCTGCTTACTTTAAATTCTTTTGCCTTCTTTATTTAGCTTTTTAATGTTGAAGTTCCTGAAAGTTTTATCAAAGACATTATATTGTCACTTTTCACTTTCTTTCTTGGAACCATCACCTATGTTAATCTCTCCGTTGCTCTTAAACACAAATGATTCCCAAATCTATACCTCCTGCTCAGATAGTTCTTTGTGCCTTAAGTATAAATTTGTAATAGTCAACTTGACAAATTGTCTCAAAACTCTTCAGATATAACACAGCCAAATCACACTCATGACTCCCCCTCTTTCACCAAGAGTTTTATCCTGTCATAATCCACATCTCATCCACTCAATTAAATAAGACAGAAATCAGGGGGGGTTATTCCTTCCTCTCCAATATACCATATATTTAATCCATCAGCAAGTTAAGACAGCTTTATCCCTTAAGAATTTTTATCTCCATAGACACATCCAAGTTCCAGGGATCATATTCTCTCTACCAGACATCAACAAGTCACACATGTATCCCTGTCCATGTTTCTACTTCTCACCCACCCCATCCTAATACACTCACCATGCTATAGGCAGAGTGCTCTGCTACTGCTTCTCCTTAAAACAGTTTAATAGCTTTCTATTTCTCTTAAGATATAGATCAAAATGTTGGAACACTTTACAAGGCTCTTTGCCCTGACCCCTACTGATTCCATTCCTCCCCTGCACCTTGCTTCCTTTACTTTAGCCCCACTGACCATTTTCAAATATTTGAATTGCTATGCTGCTTCTTGCCCTGTGTTCTGCATGAAATACTTCTTTGCTTTACCCAGGTAATTCCTAACCTATCATTCAATCTCTCTTCTCTCATCACCTCGCCTAGAAAGCCTTCCTGATTTTCCTGTCTAGACCAAATTTTCCTATCATATGTTCTCATGCTAACATGTAGATCCCCCTCATTACATGTATAACTGTCACAATGTTATATTTACTTATGTAATTATTTCCTTATGTAATTATTTCCTTTTTCTCCCCTACAGGATTTATGGAGGACAGGAAATAATTTAATTTTTTGTACCCCTAGAATCTAGCATATTATCTGGTTATCATTAAGTATTTCTGAAGTACATAAATAAATGAAAGAGATTTTACTAGTTTTTGAAATACAAAATCACACAGAGCAGACTTTCTGCATTTGGGGGTAACATTTAACCACTTATGGGGAAGAGATATTTTGTAAATTTCCTTTTTGCTGCCCTTATTGATCAAAATGTGTTCTTCAAGAACTTGGGAAGCATCAGAGATGATCCGGATGTGAATGAGGAGGTCAACAGGAGGGGAGATTAAATGGCAGGGAACTGAAACCCCTCCCAAGCTCTTTGCTCCACTTGAAGCAGATTAACTTTGATTTCCCTGCATTTACATTAGATTCCATGGAGTATTTTGTTTGAAGAAGGGCCTACTCCTCCTCTTCTCCCTCAGAATGGTTTGAAAATTGATACTAACAATGCATACTAAAGAAAAATGAAGCCCGCATTAAATGAGTGAAATAACACCCGAACTGCAGAAATGGCTAGTACAGAATCTCTATATTAGATTAAAAAATGAGAGATTCTCAAGAGGAGGAAAATTCCCAGGAAAAAATGCAGTAATCCTCTGAAAACAAAGAGAAATTGTCCCTTTCCCTCTGCTCTTTTCTCCTCGCTGGGCATTCCTTTTTCCTCTTACTGCTATTATTCTCACAAGTTTTTCCACATTACTAAAAAACTGACTTCATAGGTTGAACGTGAATATTTCATTTTGTGACTTTGTAAAGGAGAGCCACTGGTAACTAAGTTTTCCAGGCAATTTTCATTTTCATTTGCCAGATGGAAATACCGGGTATTTTCAAATGTCAGAACTCTCCCAAAGTAACTATAGATTGTAAGTTATTTTTATTTCTGAAGTAAATTTGAATGTATTCAAACATTATCTCAATCTGTATAGATACAATTCATCAGTGCCAAGGAAGTCCAGTAAGCAGAAGTTATCCCTTTCTTGCAACCACTGGAGGGCAGTAACTACTGAAATAGAAGTCAGGAATTTTACAATGTGTACTTAAATAGATTTTCTCACTAGAGGGAGCAAAGGGAAAGTTAAGTTGAAATAATATACTAAATACACTCCAGAAAGAGAATCTCTGAATAGAATATATATACTTCCTTAAGAGAAGGGAACACATTATTTTAAACTAAAGAAACACATTACTATCAGGATGATTATAATAAAAATCAACCAGAAAATATAATATCTCAGGAATCTTAAAGTGATGGAAAACATGTGTCTATAGCATATATATATAAAATATATAACTTATATATTACATACATCACTGCTATCCTCTCTCTCCTGTCTCTCTCCTCCCTTCCTTCTTCCATCCCTCTATTTATATTTCCATCTCTAGCTTTCTACCTTTAGATATGTAATATTTATATCAATTAAATATAGATATATATTATATAAAGCAAATAATATAAACTCTAACATTTCAATAGAAAATTCAGAAAGGCATAAAAATAGAATTCACAGAAGTAACATGGCAAAAAATGTCTAGGAAAAAATGTTCATCTATAATAAGAATTCAACAATGTAATATAAAACAAAAACAAAATTATAGTGTTCAATGCTACTAAGTATATAGCAAAATAGCACTCATACAACACCATTGTAGAAGTAACAACTGGTTAAAAAATATCTTCCAGAAAGCAATGTGGAAATGCATGTTTGTAGGTAGGTAGGTAGACAGATAGATAGATTTTTAACCTCTTTTAATTTACCTTAATAAAATCATGGGGTATGTAAAATATAAATGTACGATAACATTTGTCAGAGGAGTATAATAGTAAAAAAGCATAAATAAACTTAATGTAAAGAGAAAGGTAAAATATAGCTTTCATTTCATTTTAAAAATATAATGCTTAAATTAAAATTTAGGTCTTCAAAAATTATTAAATAAAATTTGATAGCATCATGCTATATTGGTAAATTATTTTTAAAAAATAAAATAAAATTATATACACAGCATGTTCCTAATGCATTTTTTAAGGTTCCTTTATTAATGGTGGTTAGATTACATAGCAGGGTTACAGATATTTTAAATTTTCTTTTTAAATTTTCCATGCATTCTAAATTTTCTAGAATGGGCAACATACCAATCTTCTAAAAATAATATATTTATTGATTTTAGAGAGCGGAAGGAAGATCGATGTGAGAGAGTAACACCAATTGGTTGCCTCCCTTATGCACCCTGACCAGGGATCCAACCTGCAACCTTTCAGTGTACAGGATGATGCTCCAACCATCTGAGCCACACCGGCCAGGGCATAACACACCAATCTTATGGTTACAGGGTAAAAACATTTTTTAATTTTATGTTGAAAAAAATAAAAGTTTCTAAAAAGATGCAAAAATAGTAAAAACATCTCTTAATAGGGTAAGTTTAAAGAGCTAATACTTTTCAGGTTAAAGGATATTTTGCTATTTATCTATCTGCCCATCCATTTATCCAGACACACACATGTGAATGTATGAGAGAACCGATTCTACTATGTATTTACCAGCATCCTTATTTTGAAAACTATAAGCCAGTTATTTTGTAGAGTGCCTCTTAACAATCTGTAGGGTTTTTCCTTATAATTCAGTTCTGGTTATACATTTTTGTCTGGAATATGAATGAAGTAATGTTTTTTTTCCTCAATAAGTCACATCAGATGTCCTGTTTGTAGTGACTAAGGAGTTATTTCTGGGAAGATGCTTTGAGATAATGTACATATCCTGTATCTCATCAAAATTTATACTAGAGTGTCATCATCCTTTGATTATTCATGCCTGAATCACAAGATGGTGACTTCCTAAGCATCATTTCATCTACTTTCAATGGTTGGCTTTCTATTTTTTTAAGTTTTCTTTTCTTCCCAATTTACTCATTAGCAGTATGGGCACAAGGACTTTTCTTTTAGTTAATGAGTTACAAGCCACTATTATTTTTTATTTTGGTATTGCAGTGCTCCCACATTTGGTCATGGGAAATCACTTCAGGCTATCCCCTTTGTCCTTTTGCTGTGCCCCCATTATTATTATTATCATCATCATCATTATTTTGAGCACTTCCTTACTTTGTGACACCATATAATGTTTTAAGATCATCTTGTACTTTTCCTGTCTCAACTCTGGAAAATTCCAATCTAACACGACAGGGTTTTTTCTGGACTTCCTCTATTCCATTTTTGTATCTTTCTTCTCTAAGAGTGAAAACACTAGCTCTGAACATCATTGGTGTCTTTACTCATGCACTCCATCCTGTAATACACAGAAAGTAGTTTCAGAATTGCTCCATGCATGCTACTGTGAAATGCAAACTTACCAGGTAGAATTCAAGATTAGTTCACAGTCTTTTTGTCTTTAGAATAAGATATAGCTTGAGTTATTTGGTTTTAAAAATATTTTAAAAAGATATTTGGTTAGCTCTTTTATTCTTCTTAGTGTGGTGCTGTTATTTCAAAAATTAATTTTAAATTAAATTAAGCTTACATGAATAAGCTAATTTGAAGATTCTGCTGGATTTATTAATGCATTTCAATTCAATGTGAAATTAAAAATATTTTCACTTGCTTCGTTTTTTACAACATTTATTTTTTCTGAGGATGAAAAGCATCATATAACCAAAAGTATAAAATAAATATCATTGAGGCCACTGTTACAAGTAAATGAGTAAGTAAATAAATGTGGGCAAGAGACAAACCTCCCAAGCAGAAGGATTTTAAGTAATTTATGTATTTTGACCTCAAGGAGGTGGAGCTCAGCCCCTTACTCCTTACGTGTGTGTTGTATATCATGACCTTCTTAAAAAGTACAGTGTGAAAAGGAGGCAAAAAGAGTAACTTTACAGTAAAGCAATCTACCAAACACTCTCATGCAGGTTCTCAAGGTGAACATCAAGGATGATGTCATATTAATAGTGCTTAGCCTTGAAATGATGGAATGAAAATGACATTTTACCTTTGTGGTCTTCCTCCTCAAAATATATTACCCCAATCTAATCATAAGAAAAACATCAGAAAAATCCCATTTGAGTAACATTCTAATAAATACTTGACCACCACTCCTCAAAATGCTTTAGGTCTTTGTAAAGAAGAAAAAAATGAGAAAATACCATAGCCAAAAAGGAGCTTATGGGAACATGATCTACTAAAGATAATATGGAATTCTGGGTGTGATCTTGGAACTGAAATAGTATATTAGGTAAAAAATAGGGAAATTTGAACCAGTATGAACTTTAGTTAATGACAATGTATCAATGTAATGTAATAAATGTCCTATTCTAATGTAATATGTTAATAACAGAGGAAATTGCTTCTGGGTATAATGTGAACTCTCCCTACTATCTTTATAATACTTCTGTATATCTAAAGATTTTCTAAAATAAAAGGTTTACTTTAAAAATTGGTACAGAATATTTAGAAAATGTAAGACATATAAAGAGAAAAACTTAATCCTTTGTATCATTCCTACATAAATACCTTTAATATTTTAAGCATATTTCTCTCTCACTTTTTCAATCCCTGTCATTGTCTTTCTCTCACTCTTTCTTTCTTTCCCCCCTTTTCCTCTCTCCTGTCTTTCTTCCCTCCTTAGTTATCCCTCTGTTTCTATCTTGATCTCTTTCAATATTTTTAGTATACTTTTCTTTTTCTCTCTCACTTGCACTGACTCTCTTTGGGTAAGTGTATGTGTGATTTGGCCAGGACCCCCAAATAAAATAGATGTGGAATTTTAATTGGCTCTTGAGGGCCTCAATCAAATCGAGCACACGGAAGGGTTGGCGAGTAGGTGGAAGAAGCGGTAAAAAGCTGTGTTTGTAGTGTGAGTTCTCACTTCACCCCAGGTAAAACTTTATTTGAAGCTTCTCAAGGCAGGTGAGTTCTCATTGGACCACCCACAAGACTTAAAATGGGTTTCTGCAACTAAGAAGCCTTGAGGACCAGTAACTAATGTGTGTGTCTGAGAATGCCAGTGTAGCCTGGCAGCAAAGCACAGGTTTGGCCTCTCAGGCTTTGCTGAAGCAAGGGAAATGAGAAATAGTTCCCATGAACCAGAAGCAAACCATGCAGGATCAAAGGGCAGTAATGGGTTAACTAGGTCCTGGCTAACAAAGCTGTCTAGGAGGGCAGAGGAACCCTAGATGCTAAAAGCTGGATATGGCCAGTAGATTCTTGGAGGCTAATGAAATGAGCTATAAGCAACCAGTTGGAAACTGGAAGCATCTACCCAGGTCAAGGGAGTTTCAGTAGAGAGATGCTCATCAATGCCTCTGTGTCTGTTATGGGCTAAGTGTTTGTGTCCTCTGAAATTCATATGCTGAAGCTCTAACTCCCAGTGTGACTGTGTGGGAAGGGGAGACCTTTGGGAGGTGATTAGTTTTAAATTAGGTCATGAGAGTGACCTTATATGAAGAGGAGGATCCCTCCCCTCCCCTCTCCCCTCTTCTCTGTCTTCTTCCCTTTGTCCCTCCCTCTCTCCACTGCACACATTGAGGAAAGGCTATATGAGGACACAGTGAGAAGGCAGCTACCTACACTCAGGAAGAGAGCCTGCACCAAGAGTTGAACTGTCTGGGACCTTTATCCTGGACTTCCCAGTCTCCAGAACTATGAGAAATAAATATCTGCTTTTAAGCCACCTGTCTATGGCATTTTTAAAAATAGCAGCCCAAGCTAAGACAGTGCCTTTCCTACTTTTACTTCCTTTCTTCTCTCTTTGCCTCTAGGAGCCAGAAACATCAGCTAGCAAGCGGGTACTAAGGAAGTCCTTATTCTGATAAACCATCTAGTGTCTGGGAAAGAGATAAAAAAGCAGGTCAACAAATTTAAATGACCATTTTAAAGGGTTACAAGAACAACAATAAAGTGAAGTGATACAGAATTATTGAGTTGAAGGCATGAGAGAGGTTACTTGGTATGTGTTTACATAGGGATGTCTAGGAAGGCTTCTTTGGGAAGCTGATCTTTAAGCCAAGGACTGAATGATAAGGACAAACTACTTGCAAAGAATTAAAGATGTATTCAAGCCCAGGAGAGAGACCAGTGCAAAGGGAACATAGCGAGACGGGTGTGAATAACAGGAAAGGGGGTTTGAGGGGGAAGTAGGGGTTCTCCTGTTAGTGTGTAATGTGTCACTTGCAGATGTTTGAATTTTCTCTTTTACTTTTCATGGAATGTCTTCCCCCACTCCTTTCTGTGTCTCTGGATTTCAACCTTCTTAATTAGGAAGAATCTAGTTGAATAGATTACTTATCACCTTAGTTGCTTGTGTTAATTAATAGCATGTTTACTCCTCTGACAGCCCTCAAAATCTCAGTGACTTAACACTGGGTAGCAGAGAAGTGTTTCTTACTCTATTGATGAGTGTTGGACAGCAAGCTTGAAGATGTCAGAGGCAAACAGCCCTACTCCCGAGGCTGATGAGCCATTAAAGACTTGGAATTCGTATTCCAGTTTTTGCGTGACTTGTTACTGTTTCCAATGCCATAAGGAAGGAAGTTCACGTCTCCCTGTCTTGGTGGGATATTAGTTAATGGAAACTTTAAAAGGTGTAGCTACTGGGATTTGGCTCAGTTCAACCACAGTGTTTGGGTTGATAATGGAAAGGGTGTGATTTGGTGGTTGCATCAGCCCTGTAAAGGAGGTCTCAGGAAAGTGCCAGCATCCACTTACATCATTGTTTGTTTTACACAGGTAGAGGCTAAAAGCAGGCCTAATGCAAAAGGGAAGAGGCCAATTGCAGGTAAGGAAGGAAGCCAAGGATAATGACAGAGGAAATAAAGAGTGAATTAGATTTGAGAGATGAATTCAAGGTTAGAAACAGAGAACAAAATGGTATTGGAAATTAAGTGTGGTATGTCAGATATATAGGTGACAGTGTATTTGTTTGCTAGAGCTTCTATAACGGAACATCGCTGACTGGGTGGTTTAACAGAAATTTATTTTTTTCCCAGTTCTGGAGGCTGGAAGTCCAAGATCAAGGTGTCAGCAATTTCAGTTCAGTTTCTCCTGAGGCCCTCCTCCTTGGCTTGCAGATGGCCTTTTTTTTTTTTTTTTCCCTCTGTCCTTATACGGTCCTCCCTCTGAGTGTGCATACCCTGGTGTTTCTTTGTGTATCCAAAGTTCCTGTTCCTATTGGCTTAGGAACCACTTAACAGCCTCATTTAAACTTAATTTCTTTAAAAACCCTATCTTTAAATGCAGTCACATCATGACATACTGAGGGTTAGGGCTTTAATGTGAATTTGGAGGCAGAAACAACTCAGCCAACAACAGATATACAGGGTGGGGAAAAAGTAGGCTTATAGTTCTGTGTATAGAAAATGATACCATAATAAATAATAATACAAGAAAAATTCTTAGAAAAATGCCTGCCAATCAACACTGAAGATGCTCATTGATATTTGTTGAATAAATGAATGAAGGAGGAGAGAAAAAAGGGAGAGAAAAGAGAAAAAGAGAGAAATGGTTAAATGCCCAAGAAAATCACTAATATAATTAAAATAAACTTTCCTAAGTCCTTAGTATATCTCTTCTTTGTTTTAGTAAAGAATCTAATATATACTATACTGTGCTGTACTATACTATACTATTAAAGAATAATACTCTTTCAAATTAGTTATTTGTATTTTTTAATGTATCTCATACAGTAACTGGCACATTTCACAAGAGAATATTTAATTCACATCGAGGATACCAGAAAATGCTTGAGAAGATTTCACAGTTTGAGGGCAGAGACTGGACAATTAACCGTTTTTGGGTTGCAGCGACAGAAGCGGAATTAGTGAAAGACTATCAAGGCTCAGAGAGCCAACATTACACGGGAGGGTGAGACTTAGGAATGAGACAGAAATCAAAGTAATTTCAAAGGGCCCAGGAACAGGAAAAACAATAACCATCATATGGCAGGAATGGTATAGCTAGAACACTGTGCCAATCTAAATACTGTCACTGCTATCACGGCAAGCCTGAGCATGGTCCCTCTGTTATACTCCACGTACCACCATAGTGAATGAGTTAGGATCTTCATTTTTGTTTCATTTGCTCACAGTTCAAAGAACTCAATGCGCGTTATCTGATTGGCAAAGTCTAGGTCATGTGACTGCCCCTTAGCTGCTACTCCATCAGTCACTGTATTAGGAGGTGGGGAATACCCCGAACGAGAGACACATTCCAGCAAACAGTACTTATCAAGACACCAAAGCTTGAGCCTACATAGTGAGTAGTTGTATGTTCTCAACTGAGGTCAAAGTGAGGGGAAGGGCAGAGTTGTGAGCACAGTAAAAAAGGCTATGGTCCAGTGTGCCAGTCTCAGAAATTTGAGCTTTAGCCACCAGAAATGTGCATGTTATTTTTCTAACCGGATCATAAGTTTCTTGAAGGTTTAAAGGAGAAAACAGTTGTCTTACTACCCAAGCTCCGCTCCACACTGCCAAATACATACACAGCAGCAAGCATAGTGCTTTGTACATCACAACTAATAAAGTTTTTTTTTTTTCAAGTAAAGCAGAGTATAGGGGATAACAAGTTAACGTGAATTCATAATAAAAGAATATAAATAAAAAGTAAAGGAGCAGGGCAACCTTATAAAATTGGAAAGAGGACTATTTTTCTCCATTCTCTCCTAGTTCCCTTTTCAGGACCCTGGATACACATCTTCCCATTCTTTTCCCCTTCCCTAAAAGGTACCCAGGTTAATGGAGGGAATAGCTCTTAAACTTGGGATCATTTAAGCACAATTTCTGATCCACGCTCTACTGTTTACCAGCAATGTGACCATGGGCAAGTCCTTAACCTCTGATGTTCGGTTTCCTCATTCACAAACTGGAACTCATGGTTAACAACCTCGCTGTTGTGACAGTTTAACCTAACAGGAAAGCTTCTTTCCTTCTCCAACACCTTCCTCTTACAGAGGCACCAAATCCTGGCCAGACCTCTCAGCACTTCTCCAGTACTCCAGGATCCATTTCTCTCCTTCTCCTCTCCCCATGCTCAGCTTTATGTTCTCATCCACCATAAACATCTTAAAGAAGGTAACTTGTGATGCAAATAAATGAAACTTTAATGGTGCAATTAGAGGCAGTTGAAGCGCTATCAATGTCAGGGCATCCCCCAGGGGCATTCCATAACAATAATTGGTCATCACTTTTGCCTGCATACACCTGCGAGGTAGTAGGTTTTCAGCTAATGTATACAATTAATAAACCATTAGGACTTAGAATAGCACAGAGAGTAACAGCATGATCTCTAGAACTTGTCTCCTTGAAAATCCTGGCTCCCCCACTTACCTGATGTGTGGCTTTGGGCAAGTTACTAAAACCCCCTGTCCTCTGTGCCTTGATTTTGTCATCTGAAAGAGAGGGAGAATAGCATCTGTTGTATGAGGTTGTTATAATGATTGAATGAATTAATGTGTGTGAAGTCCTTAGAACAGTGCCAGTGTTGAAACTCTAATCAGTTGATTAAAATAACTAAAAGGAAGACCCCTAAAGAAAACGATACATATTCCTGTGCTATAAATTATCTTTTATTCAAATAGCTAAACCTGTAGTATGTGTAGACTTGCAAACTCTGACTCAGAGATAAACACCTCATGCTTCACCAAATGAAGGCTAGGTACACAAAGATTTATGAAGTGTGACACATACTAGTGACTTATTCATCCATTAACAAGAAAAATAGATAACCCAAGCCAGATACAGACAGCTTTAGCCACCCCCTTTACACACACATACAACTTAGGTGTGCATGCACATGCATGCACACACATTTTTTTTTCTGTCTCATACACTAACTCCATATTTTAGTGTCCGGAGGACTATTATTTTTTATACAAGTTGAATTTAAAGTCTAAATTTAAAAAAACTGTCGTATAGTATAGTAGTTATGAGCATTAGCTCTGAGCCATACTTAATTTCTTTATCTGTTTTGCAGATAAGCAGATTGAGAAAAGAAGACGTTAATATACTTGCACAAGATGATTGGGAGCTACTTTTACTAAGTATCTGTAATGGGCTAGAGACTTAAGTTCTCAGCTCACCTAATCTCCACAATGACCCTCCAAAAAGGGCAGGATGTTCAGTTCACAACTGAGGAAACTGAGATCCAAGAAGAATTAGAAGCTTATGAAGTCGTAAGTAGCAGAGCTATGATTTAAACTTGTTTCCCCCACACAAAAAGCTAAGGATTTTCTTGGTTTCTCACCCCTTATTACTCTCCAATAGTTAGATGGAACTGTATAAAATTAATGTGAAATTTATAGGACAAATATAGTCAAATTTGTGAATTTCATATAATTCAGTGTATACTTAAAGATGTGCTGTGCAGAAGTAATCACAAATCCTTATTACCACTCTTGCTTCCCTATCTTTCCCTTTACTTTCTCGAATTTACATGTTACCGTCCTATAGCTATTGACACTGATTTGAATGGAACATCACTGGGAAAGATTTTGGAGGAATATAAGATACCGTCTCTGCTACCAGATGACACAAGTTAGTTGGCAAGATAACAGAATCACAAAAGAAGCTATCAGAGAGTAAAACAACAGAGAGATAACTGGCTGTCAGTCAGTGAATATTCATATGTCAAGCCCTGTACTTGCTCTGGCTGATACAGTGATGAGTAAGAAACATGGTATGAGACATGGTTCATGTCTTCATGGAGCAATAAAGGGGAGAATGGTGAACAAATAATTAAATAATCACAAATGTATAGGGTTGGGCAGAAAGTCCATATGTTTTTTTTTTTCCCCACAAAAGACACATTTTTCATTTTCTCCAATAACTTTATTGATTTGGATATTTTGAGTATGTCAGCTATCTCCTCCATGGAATAACATTGACTTTTCTCAATTAATGTCTCAATTTGATCGCTATTAACTACCCGACCATGGGACATCATCCAGTGAGAAATCTCAAGCACAAAACTCCACAAACCACTTTTGACACATTCGATCAGTCACAGGACCTTCCCCGTACATCGCACAAATCTTTTTTGTGTGTGTTTCAGTTATGTTTTTACCTTTCTTGAAATAATGAAATATGCCAAAATGTTGCTTATTTTCTTCCATCTTCAGTATTAAAATGGCTACACAAAAATTCACCAATTTTGATGGTTTTTTTAAATGCACGCTTATATAACAGCTGTCATAATACAATCTAACAAAATTGTTTCGAATGAAGTTAAAGACAACTAAGTGCTATTAGTGCCATCTTACGGAAAAAAACTGAGTGAACTTTTTGGCCCATTCAATAAAATATTCTCAGTGGCCATCAGGTATTTTCTCTTCTGGCTAAACTCCCTACTTGGATAAGCCTGGGTTCTGCAGACCCTGCCCTGGGGCTCATCTGCAGGGTCTTCTCTAACTTCAATGGAGTGGATGTTGATCAGTTCATTTTGGAAATGGTCTGTTTTTATTTTACAGACTCCCATTTCTTCGTCTTTGAAGCTGACTTTTCTGGCAATTCAAGATTAGAGCCATCCCTTAATGTAAAATAAAGCAACTATGTAATTAAGCAGGGTGGGCTCCTTTTTCTCTGAGTGACTGCTTGCAACTACAAATAAGTTTTTAGCTTGGGGGAACTAAATAAAGAATGTGATTAACAACTTTCTCCTTAAAACATGACATTACACACCACAGCAGGCTTAGATACAAGTATGCTCATGAGTTAGGGGGAGTCAAATATGTTCTTGATGCTTCTTATGCTACTGGTGGAAACCATGGAGCCACTGGGTGGAGTACAGGGAAGAGGATTTAATTAGGTAGAGAAAACCCCAGATGTAACTACTGAGGCACTGGAACTCTCTAATTGCATTTTCTTTGTATTCGTGGTTGAAATTATAACCAAATTAGATACTCTGAAAATAGACTATATTTTCATAAACATATTTTATAAAAGGCTTGACCAATTTTAGTGTACATAATTGTATGCTTTCACTAACTTGAAGCTTCTGTATTTCAATTTTTTGGTTTTGTATTTAACCCAAGTTTTAAGGTCTTTTAGAATTTCAGTAATGGGTATATTTTAGGCAACATAAATTGGCAGACAGCATGTCTGAATCCAAATGTTAAATCATCTTTTAACGGGAACCTACTATTTCTCGGAAGCTTTTATTTCATTGCCACAGACCTAAAAAAATCTGAATGTATATAATGGAGCTCTTTAATCAATATGTGAATCCATTGGGACTTAAGAGTTCCTTCCATTACTTCAAGCAATATTTGTATTGACATTTTTATGCATCGTGTACTTGATTTCAAAGTTGACTAGAATTATTACAGACTAATAAATATATATTCTGTCATGAAAATTAAAGGAATGAATATAGTTGACCATAAAAGGCTTCTTTACCACTTAAAATCAATTCAACAACAATAACAACAAATGCAATAAAATTAAAATAGCATCTTATGGTTTAATATTTGAACAAGTAAAAACATAGGAGTTCTTAAATTTATTGTACCAAACAATACATAAGGAAACTGAGGCTCAGAAAGGGTGAGCCTCACCAAATACCATACAGTTAGGAACTAAGAGAGCTCAAAATTGAAATCAGTTTCATCATATTCCAAAACCAACATACTCATCTATAAACGATATTGCCTGATGGGAAGGAAGAAAATCAACTACAAGGTGGTTGTAGGAATCAAAGAGGGAGGTGGTAAAGTGACAACTGCAGGCAATTACCCATCATGGCTTCCAGCTACAGGAAATCACATTCAATAACTGATGAGTGAGACATTTCAAAAGAAGAAATGACAGAAAACTGGACACTTAGATCTATTTATAAAAATATTGAACAAAATCAAAGCTGATTTTAATTTGCATATTGCAAACTCATATGGTGATTAAGAATATGAAGTGAAGATACAGCTCTTCAGGATCCAAGGTTTTGCTCTGTCTTTGAATAGCTGTACAATTCAGGACATTAATCAGTTTAGCCTTAGTTTCCTAAATGATTTTTTAATGTACATAAATGATAAATTTTAATGTATACATTAGGAACATTAAGAGATTAACAATAACTAATAAGATAGAACAATTATAATGATACACTGTAATGAAGTTATGTGAATGTGGTCTCTCTCTCTCTGAAAAAAAACCTTACTGTCACCAACCCTCACTTGCAGTAAATGTCTTGGTGTCACTTGTCTCAGGGGATCCCTTGTTGAAGGGGATCCCTTCTAGGCTCAACGCTTTCTAATGCAGCATGTTGCCATCAATCAGAACACATTTTACATTCGGATCTTCCACTCACAAATGTAATGCCTTTTCCATTTAATCTAGGGCACTTATCACGCACCTATAGCCGTAACATTTGCATTGTGAGGTGCGACAGTAAAGCTAGCATTACTTTCTTTTTCTTTCTTCACAATTTCACAGATAAAAGATTTGTTTTTTACCAGAGATCTAAGTTCATTTCAGCATACAGTTTTCTTCTTTCATTACTACGTCCAGAACATACACCTTTTCACTCACAGGACACATGTTCTGACTTCTCTTTAGCATGTTTGAATTGCCAACATCACTGACCTTGAGCTTTGGGGACATTTTTTTTTAACACTACTCCCAAGAGACTTAGTTAGGTATTCATTTTTTTAAATTAATTAATTTGTTTGTCTATTTATTTTATTTTTAGAGAGAGGGGAAAGGAGAAAGGGAGAGAAACATCATTGTGTGGTTGCCTCTCACTCACACTCCCAGCTGGGAACCTGACGTGCAACCTAGTAATGTGCCCTGACTGGGAATCGAACCAGCGACGCTTGGCTCGCAGGCTGACGCTCAGTCCACTGAGCCACAGCAGCCAGGGCTTGGGGACATTCTTAAGTAGCATAAGGGTGACTTGAACCCAGCACTGCCATACCACTTGAGTCTACCCAGATGACCAAGATGGCTGCTAAGTGACTAACAGGCAGGTGTTGGGCAGTCAGGCAATTCACGTCCCACGAGAGAAGGTGCAAGATTTCTTCATGCTGCTCAGAACAGCTTGCAGTTTAAAACTTAGTAATTGTTTATTTTGGAAAATTTATATTTAATATTCTTGAACCCTGGTTGATGGTGGTAACTGAAACTGGGGAAAGCAAAACTACAGATAAGAGGGACCGCCGCACTTAACCATGTGTTCAATTACATTAAGAGAATGTGTATTCATTACTTAGAATATAATTCTCAAAATGTGTAGTTGAAGGTTGTGTCTAAAGAGGCAGGGTGTAGTGATAAAGAACATGAAGAGGTCCTAAAATTATAAATGGATAAGCAACATAAAATAGTACAGTGATAAGACTACAGAGAAAGTTTCTAAAGGGTTGTGGATAAAAATACAGACCTTTATCTAAAGCACACAGGGAGTGTTCAACTTTTTGTTAAAAAAGTTTACAGAAAGTTGATAAACTATCAGCCAATTCAGCATCAAAATATTTCATTTAATTCTGTGCAGAATCAAGAGCATTAAATGTCTTCTCATATATGTCACTTCAAATATGGTGCAGAATCAAGAAATATAAAACTGATAGTCATATAAAACTGATAGTCATATAAAACTATAGAAGAATAATTTTGTTGTGTTTGCTTTTATTTAATTTATGCAAAGAAAAGATTGCCCTCATCTGTTGAATCACAATATGCACAGCACCTAGCAGAGTACCCCATATACAGGAAGAACACGAAACAAATCTTGTTATAAACATTTTATTAGAATCAAACAATGCTTAGTAATCAGGAGGGAAAAAACTAAAAACTTGCATCATAACTAGAAATTTATTGTAATTATATGTACGTCCATTGTTTGATTTCAAACACAATTCAAAAATGCTTCAAGTAGGGAACTGCTTGTCACAAATCACTTGACCAGAACTAATATATTCCTAGAGTTTTAAAAGAGTTCAGCAGCAAGATATAGGGGGAAAAAAAACGTGATTTCCAGTTCCACAGTTAACCATGACCTTCACCAAAACACTACTGCCTAGGCCTTTTTCCTTATCTGTTAATGGTAATTCTTAGTTCTAAACAGTCAATAGAAAAGGGGGAAAATAGAAACAAGTAAGAAAAAAAGGGCAAGTCTTCCTTGGTCATCTCCTCCTTATTCTTAAATCATTCCATCTCTGCCCCAAACTAAAAAGTCACAGTAATCCTCAATACCCTCAAGGCCTTCCAGATCTCACCTCTACTTCACGCTGAGTTAATCATTGCTCATGTATTTTTCACCCATTAGACAGTAATTCTGCATATCTCCCAGTTACTGGGGAGCTGGCAGCTGTTAGGGTCCCAACAACATAGAACAAATTCAGAGGAGCCTGTGAAAAGTGGGACCCATTCACTCTGCTTGAGGCTGAAGTGCTGAAGGCGCTGAGACACTTTGAGTTGGGGCAGACCTCAAAATAATAGGAGTTAGTTTTGATAGAGGCTAATTTTTAACACATTATGCCGGCACTCTACACTGTACTCCTCACAACATCCTTAGGAGATGGGCCTGTTACCATTCCGTTTTAAAGATAGGGATGCTGAAGCTTTCAGAAAGTTGGCCAACGCCACTCAACTTTTAGGGGCTGAGCATGAATGCGAATTCAGGACAAAAAAATGTGTGACCTTTCCCCAACCTCATTTGGCAGAGATCCGAGAGGTTCCCTGTCCAGAAGTCGCACCTGCTAGAAGCAAAGTTAATAGCCACGCACGGGGAGGTGGGGGTGGGGGGCAGGAGGCAGGGGATGCTGGAATCTTGGAGGGTGCTGGCCTTAATGGGAAGGGTCACCTTAAGAAAAGGGGGCTTTCAACCGACAAAATAAATAAACGGGGAGGGGGTTCTCTCCGAGTGCCATCACTTAAGGCAGAGGGCTAGGCGGATGGAAGAGGACCAAGACAACTGGCTAAGGGAGCAGCTGGCCAGTCGGCGGGGATCCGAGGAGGAGGGTTGGGAGAGAGGAGGGGTGTCAACCCCGAAGAACCGGGAGTCCTGGACGTGGACCGACCCGGTGGGATGGGACAATCAAGGCCCGTTGAGAATGGAGCCGACAGGGCAAGAGGCAGTGGACTCCGAGGGGGGACGGGGGACGGTGGTCACCAACGAGGGAGAGGAAGTGACCATACCCGAGGAGAGGGCAGAGCCAGGGCCAAGCGCCCCAGTCTGCCCGAGCGGGGAGGAGGTCAGCCCCCCGCCCATGCGGTCCGGGGGCGGGGAGATGGAGGCCCCAGAGGGCGGGGCGACGGTGGGTCTTGAGGTTGCGGGGAGGAGTGAGAGGCTGGGAAAGAAGGACGGAGCAGGCGGGCCAGAGGAAGGGCAGCAGGAGAGCGAGAGTGGAAAGGCCCCGGGGAAGCTCAAGGGCGAGGAGAGGGAGCCCGGAGACTGGCACCCCGCCACGTCCCGGGAGAGGTCCCAGGAGCGCTACAGGGAGAGGGCGGCGAAGCGGCCGGCCCCGATCACGGGGCAGGTCGAGTGGCAGTATCCGTTGAAGAAGAAGAAGCCCAACTGGCTGGCTATCCCGGGGACCGCGAAGAGGCAGAAGCACGAGATCCGCGTAGAAGAGAGGAAGGAAACCGCCCCCTCTACGGAGCTCCCAGTCCAGCGGCCCACGTTAAAATTCAGTTTCTGCCCGAGCACTGGCCACCGTTCGCTGTGTTCTGTCCCTTCGTTTAGTGTCATTAACGAGCTGGCGAAGATGGGTGACCCGAACGTCCTGGAAATGGTGCAGGAGGAAGGTAGGAGCCCGCGGAATGGCGCGGCAGAAGTGTCGGGCTCCGCGCTCATACCCGGGCACCGCAGGCGCAGGGATCCCGGGGGACGTTGGCGGCCCTGCGTCCTGAAGCCTGGGGACGTTCGCCGGGTGGCATGCCCTGCACGAGGCAGGGGCGGCAAGAGGAACAGACCCTCCCCGGGTGGGTGGGGGCAGGCGCCCCATGATTTTCTCTGCTGGTGCGGCAAGCCCCCAGCCTCGGTCCTGTGATCCCCTGCTCTGCCGAGACCAACCTCCTTTGTTTCTGCGTCGGCAGCGGAGCCCGGGAACCAAAAGGCTGGGAGGCGAGGCGAGCGCGCTGGGCGTGTGAGTTTCAGTGCCCAGGCAGGCGGAACACAGTCTCCTACAGAGGGCTGAGCTTAGGATGCACGGCAGCGGACCCACGAGTGGGAGCTGCAGTTTGAACGCTTTGGCCTCTCTTTGTTCGCCAATTACTGCTCAAGCTCTGAGATCGTGGTTAATTAGGGGACCCTAAGGGTTCATTCTTGTGCACTTGGGAACGAACGCTGCTGTACTGCCAGTTTTCACTGAATCTTAAGTTGAGACATATTTGCTCATTCTTTGTTAAGGCCTTTTCACAGACTATATACTCTGTGGATTTATTTTAGTACACGCATTTTTTTAAATGCACCTGTTTTTCTCTGGCTGTCTCCAGGACCCTCAGTGACGCTCAGTTCCATGAATAACACTTTTCTTGGCTTGTTAGTATTAGATTTAAACCTGGAAACAATTCTTTTAAGTGATAAAAGATCTAGGCAGCCTGAGTAGTCAATCTTCAAAGGCATCAAGAAATGCAGTACATTATTTCATGCTCCTCTTTTATTCTCTTAACCGTTTTATTGCTATAATTTGCATACTATAAAAGTCACCCATTTAAAGTGTACAATTAAGTGGTTTTCAGTATACTTAGACTTTTGCAGTCATCACCACAATCTAATTTTAGAACATTTTCATCACCCCAAATAGAAACCTCTTAGTAATCACTTCCCATCCACCTTCCTCCTAGTCCCTACTCCCAGCTGTGAGCAGCCAGTCATTTGTTTACTACATAAAATACCTGTTTTGGACACTTCATATAAACAGACTCCTATAATATGTGGTCGTTTGTAACTGACTTCTTTCTCTTAGCATAATGATTTTGAAGTTCACCCATGTTATAACTTGTATCAGTGCATTATTCCTTTTTAGTGCCATATAATATTTCATTATATTATACACACACACACACCACACTTTATGCATTTAGGTTGCTTCCACACTTTTTTTTTTTTTTTTTTTTTTTTGCTTTCATGGATGCTGCTGCTATCAATATTCATGTACAGGTTTTTGTGTGAAATTATGTTTCTACTTTTCTTGGGTATATGCCTAGGAGTGGGATTGCTGGATCAGATTGTAGCTCTACAGTGAAAATTTTGAAAAACTGCCAAACTGTTTTCCAAGTGTCTGCATTTTGTAGTCCCACTAGCACTTTATAGGAGTTTTAATTTTTCCACATCTTCACTAACATTTTTTATTATCTGTCCTAGTTATCACCATCAAAGTGTTTATTAAGTGGTATCTCAATGTGGTTTAGATTTGCATTTTACCAGTGACTGTTCCCTGTCATGGCTATTGTAAATAATGCTGCAATGAACACAGGGATGCATATATTCTTTTAAATAGTGTTTTGGATTTCTTTGGCTATATACTCAGAAGTGGAATCACTGACCAGGTCATAAGTCAGTTCCATTTTTAAGTTTTTGAGGAACCTATACTATCTTCCACAGTGGCTACAACACTTACACTCCCACCAACAGTGCACTAGGATTCCCTTTCCTCCACATTCTTGTCACACTTGTTATTTGCTAATTTATTGATGATAGCCTTTCTGACAGGTGTGAAGTGATATCTCACTGTGGTTTTAAATTTGCATTTCTCTGATGATTAGTGACATTGAGCATCTTTTCAATGTCTACTGGCCACTGTATGTCCTCTTTGGAGAAGTGTCTATTCAGGTCCTTTGCCAATGTTTTAATTGAAAAAAAAATTTTTTTTGATGTTGAGTTCTATGAGTTCTTTGTAAATTTTGGATATTAAGCACTTTTCAGATGTATCACTGGCGAATATGTTCTCCCATTCAGTGGGTTGTCTTTTCATGTTGTTGGTGGTTTCTTTATTGTACAAAAACTTTAGTTCTCTGTAGTCTCATTTGTTTATTTTTTCTTTTGTTTCCCTTACACAAGGAGATATATCAGAAAATAAATATTGCTACGAGCAACGTCCAAGATTTTACCTCCTATGTTTTCTTCTAGGAGTTTTATGGTTTCAAGTCTTACGTTTAAGTCTAATCCATTTTGAATTTATTCCCGAAAAGCTACTAGAACTGATAAATTCAGTAAAGTAGCAGGGTACAAAATAAACATCCAGAAATCAGTTGAATTTTTATACACCAAAAATGAACTCTCAGAAAGGGAAACTAATAAAACAATCCCACTTATAATTGCGTCAGAAAAAGATAAAATAAAAGACCTATGAATAAATTTAACCGAGGAGGATGTGATTTTAACATCAACAATTCAGTGGGTTTTTGGAAGACTTGTATTAAATATATAGTTTCTTCTTGGCGTTTGATGACGCAGTTATGAAAACAAAAGTGTTGGGACTTCTGGTCAAGATGGCGGCACAGGCAGACATGGCTCACCTCTTTACACAACGACATCAAAATTACAACTAAAATATAGAACAATCGTCACTCAGAACTGTCCAAAATTAAGTTGAATGGAAGTCTGGTAACTGTGGAATTAAAGAAACCACGTCCATCCAGACTGGTAGGAGGGGCCCAGATGCAGAACCGGCCAGTCCCACACACACGTGTGGTGGATAAAAATTTGGAAGGGATGTCTCAGGAGTGAGAAGTCCCAGCCCCACACCAGGCCCCCAGCCCAGGGGTCCAGAGCCAGGAAGTTAAGTCCCCACAACTTCTGGCTGCAAAAACCAGCAAGGACTGAGAGAGTGGAAGACACTGCTGGAGACTCAAACAATTCCTCTTAAAGAACCCACACATAGACTCACCTACTCATATTCACCCCCTCTGAGCTCCAGCACCAGGCTAGCAGCTTGAAAAGGGCACCAGTAAGATACTGGAAGAAATCAAAGTGTCTGGCATCAAAGTGAGCAGAGGCCATTGTCCCTTTTCTAAACCCTCCCCTCACAGAGCCACACAGCCAGCAAGCTGGTGCATATCTGAGGCTTTATCAAGCTGGCTAACAGTGTCTGACTCACCTTGGAGATTCCCAGAGACTCTGCACCACCCAACTTACCTGCCCACCCAAGCTGCTTTTCCATATGAATGGCTGGTCTTGGCTCCTGCTTCACAACTTCCGGAATCTTCTCAAACAAGCAACAGCTGGCTTCAGTGAGCCCCAGGCCTAGCACTAGCAGCAGCTAGCCTAAATTCACAGCTTGGCTTTGCCTGGGAATCTCCAAGCCCAGCACATATAGCAGCCAGATTGCTTTATAGTTCTGTCAGGGTGGCCCTGGGCAAAACACTGGTGGGGGCTGACCTTGACCTGCACCACCTAGGAAACCCCAGAGCCTGTACACCCAGGGGACAGCTACAGATCACGTTGGAGCACCACCACCCTGCCCCTGCACAGCTGATCCTCCATGGAGGGCGGAACTTGGTTAGTGGTTATAGCCAATCCTTGCAGTTGACTGGCCTGGGTAAATTCCTCCCATTGATCTACCAACAGCAACCAAGGCTCAACTACAAGAGGAGAGTGTACTCAGTCCACACAAAGGTTCATCAAGGACCCAGCTTGGGTGATAGGGAAGCTGTGCCATTGGATCCTATAGAACACCTACTACAATAGGCCACACTCCAAGACAGGGAGTCATAGCAGTTCTACCTAATACATAGAAACAAACACATTTTGGAGGCTGCCAAAATGAGGAGACAAACAAACATGGCCCAACTGAAAGAACAGATCAAAACTCCAAAAAAAGACCTAAACAAAAAGGAGATAAGCAGTCTATCAGATGCAGAGTTCAAACACTTCAAACACTGGTTATAAGGATGTTGAAGGGTCTTAGTGAGAACCTCAACAGCATAAAAAAGATCCAATCAGAAATGAAGGATTCACTAACTGAAATACAGAACAATTTACAGGGAAACAACAGTAAAGTGGATGAAGCTGAGAATCAAATCAATGATATGTAACATAAGGAAGCAAATGATAGGCAATCAAAACAGCAAGAAGAAAAAAGAATCCCAAAATATGAGAATAGTGTAAGCAGCCTCTGCGACAACTTCAAGAGGTCCAACATTCTCAATAGAGGTGCCAGAAGGAGAAGAAAAAAAGAAAGAGATTGGAAATCTATTTGAAAAAATAATGAAAGAAAACTTCCCTAATTTGGTGCAGGAAATAGACATGCAAGTCCAAGAAGCACAGAGTCGCAAACAAGATGGATGCAAAGAGGTCCACTCCATGACACATCATAATTAAATAGCCAAAGGTTAAAAATAAAGAGAGAATCTTAAAAACAGCAAGAGGAAAGAGGTTAGTTACCTATAGCGTAGTTCCCGTAAGATTATCGGGTGATTTCTTAAAAGAAACTTTGCAGGCTAGAATGGATTGCCAAGAAATATTCAATGTCATGAAAAACAGGGGCCTACAGCCAAGATTGCTCTATCCAGCACACTTATCATTTAGAATTGGAGGGCAGATAAAGAGCTTCCCAGACATGTAAAAACTAAAGGAGGTCATCATCAAACCATTATTATGTGGAATGTTAAAGGGACTCATCAAGAAAAAGAAGAAGATAAAAACTGTGAACAACAAAATGACACAAAATACAAATCTATCAACAATTGAATCTAAAAAACAAACTAAGCAAATAAGATAAAAGGATGCAGAATCATAGACACAGAGTGATATGATGGTTGCCAGATGGGAGGGGCTATGGGAGGATGGGTAGAGAGGCGAGGGGATTAAGAAGTACAAGTGGGTAGTTACAGAATAGCCCTGGGAATGTAAAGTACAGTACAGGAAATGGAGTAGCCAAAGAAGTTATACACATGACCCATGGACATGAACAATGGTGGGGGGAATTGTCTGAGGGAGTCGGGGGGTACTGGGTAGAAGGAAGCAAAAGGGGAAATATCAGGACAACTGTAATAGCATAATCAATAAAATGTAATTTAAAAAAGGAAGAAAAGAAAGCAAAAGTGTTGGTTGGCCCTGGCCGGTGTGCCTCAGTTAGTTGGAGTGTCGTCTAGTAACCGAAAGATTGTGGGTTCAATTCCTGGTGAGGGCCCATACAGGAGTGGCAACCAGTAGATGCTACTCTCTCTCATCAATGTTTCTCTATTCTTCTCTCTCTCAAAGCAATGAAGAAACTGTCTGAGGGTGAGGGTAAAAAAAAATTGTTGGTTGAAGAAGGCTGAA
The DNA here is from genome assembly GCF_987537825.1 of Furipterus horrens. Classification (NCBI taxonomy): domain Eukaryota; kingdom Metazoa; phylum Chordata; class Mammalia; order Chiroptera; family Furipteridae; genus Furipterus; species Furipterus horrens. The sequence continues at coordinate 29,367,413 of NW_028327172.1, read as the reverse complement.
AAATACTGGGTTACACGGTATCAAATTTTAGAAGCTACTCCTATTTCTGTGTTTTAAAATATAAACAGATTTCGTAGAGAAAATTTACTGAAACAGGAAAGCCTGGATCTTATGTATTGTATTTCCTAAATCACATTCAAAAAGTAAATATGAGAAAGGCAGACAATTGATTTACATGTGATAAGATTTCTTCCCAATAGAGAACGTTAACATTTTGTCTGTTGACATCATAGTTAATATTTCTTGGCTATGTTACATTTTCTGTTTGTCTTGATAATTGAACACATTAAGCAATAGTAATCTCCAATTGCTGTTTTCACACTATCTAATCATTTTTTAAATGAAATTCCAAGAGCAAAAGGTTATAGAGCACTTAAATGGTTATGGAAACAAATACTGCCATTAAAACATCAGTGTTGCTGAAATTGAACTGTGGACTGGTTGACAAAGAAAGAATGTTCTGATTTGAAACATTTATTCTTCAGCTGATGTACCGTACTTTCAGCATCGGAAAAGTCAGTTTAAGTGTTTAACAATGGAAAAAGGCAGTTTTGAAGTTGAATATAAAGTTGTTAGCATCTTTACAACCATGTTAAGCACCGTATTAACCAAACCACCTACCCTTTGGTAATACGAATATTTGATTGCATATACATTTGATTCTTGAACCACACAGGTTCAAACTTGTGCGTACACTTATACGTGGATTTTTTTTCAATAAATATTGTGAATGTTATTTTCCTTCTGAGTTTCCTAATAAATATAACATGCAAAGTATGTGTTGATATGTGTCGATAGACTTCCTATCAACAGTAGGCTATTAGTAGAAGAGCTCTTGGTCAGTCAAAAGTTATATGAAGACTTTTGATTGTGGGGGGCGGGTGGGTGTCAGTGCCCCTAGTCCCTGCATTGTTTAAGGGTCAAGTGTACTTTCATTTTATGCTGCTTGGAAGAGTGTAAACTGAGAAGGTCATTTGGTAAATGCAGGGGCTATTTTGGGGCTCTGGGTTTACTAGTGTGTATTCTTAGTAATGTGCTTCCAGTGAAAACTTAAAGCTCAGTCTTTGGGCTGACTTTACTTTTAGTTGATATTTTATGATTCTCCACCATGATTGTCATTAAGCCCTTCATATGTGAAAATTAGCAAGAGTTGGCCTAGGAAGAACATAATTGTTAGTTTAGGCAAGGGAGGCAGCAAAGCATAAGAGAACTGGTAGGCAGAGGAGATAATCTGGAGGGAAAATGCCCCTTTTCCACATTCTGATATAAACACCTTGCATCAAGTTCCAATAGCAATTTCAAAATATTTTTTAACTATATGTTAAATTTTGCACACACAAAAAATATATATATATGGAGGTTCTTGAAACACTTTCTCTTCTAAAAAAGAAATATAAAATACTGTTTGTCAGCTGATGGCGGTTGGCACCAGTTTGGTGCCAATAGGAATCTCCAGTTTGGGGTGCCGTAAAGAAGGAAACTTGATTCAGTGACACAGCATGGCTATGGAATAGCTCAATAGTGTTACAGCTCAATTACGAAGCAGCCCTGCTGTGGAACAGCGTGGCTGCAAGGTGGCCCGGGGGCCAAGCGACCTTGGGGCCAGGACCCTCTGCTCTGCTCTGCTCCACCTGCTTCCGTGTCATTCACACCACTCTGCTCCAAGAGACACCATTTGTGTCTCATCTTTGGTGTTTCAACTCCAGCCAGGGAATGCAGTCTTCAGTCTGTGCTGGAAAGGGCAAGTGCAGTCTCTGAGCCAGATGGGAGCTGGCTTATATAGACAAAAGTCTCCGCCCTTGGTCCCTGATTGGTCCATCATGCAAATGAGGTCTCCAAATCCTCACAGTCTGATGCAAAACACACTGTCCTGATTGGTCAGAATGGAGGTGCTCTGATTGGTTGGTGAAGATACTGATGGGGTATGACTACACAGTTCCACTTGGACGGAGAAAGTTTCAGTCCTATTGGTTGAAATACATTTCCAGAAACTCCTTTAAAAGGGCTGCTTCTGATGGCAGAAACACAATTCAGGAAGGCAGTTTGGTGTAGGAGGTGGGCAGCTTAGTGCAGGGTTTTCCGAAAGTGCAATTTTCGTGGGAGTCCAATATACAGAAATGGCTGGGTTTTTTGTTGTTGTTATTGTTTGTTTAATGTGCCAGAAGCCTTTATTTGTAGGCATCATTTTTCTCACTGTCAGTATCTATAAGCCCTAACCTAAGACTTGAACTTGTTAGCTCTGTACGTGGAACTCTATGTAGTTATTCTGTGTAATAGTGACTGTTTTTGTCCTGGAGAATAATGAAAACCTCCTTTAAGTCAGTTCTCAAGTACCATACATTGAGAGACAAAGCATGTATTTTTTAGAATCCAATTTTGTTTTCCTCATTATAAGAGTTTGCTAGGTTGGTGTCTCTTTCACTGAGCTGTCCAGTGAGTGATATAGCAGTAGGCACAGTCTGTTTTTATAACTATTAACTTTTAAAATAACAGATCCTGTAACAAAAAGATCTATGAAAGAAATCCTTTTATCTTTATTCTGACACTCTAAAATTTATCCCAAAGAATTTAAAAGTTTTAAAAATCAACGGAATATACCATATCCTGATAATAAGAACAATATCAACCAGAATAGCTAACATTCATTGACCTCCTCTGTGACCCTGACTATGTGAAGCACTTTGCATGCATTATTTCAGACTTTATGAGGTGTACATTAATGCCACTTAAATGATATTTGATAATTTTTAATTTACGTTGTATTCTTAAGTTGATTTACTAGCAAACAGTTTGGGTCAACTTCAGAAAACATGCTGATAGGATATTAAATCTCACAGTAAGTACTAAGACATAGCGAAGGACATCACCACTGGATATTTTCCTCTCAGCCACAGTTTTGTGGCTATGTATTTAATAACTGCATTTATCTGAATTATTTGTTTCTTGTTGCGATTTATATCCTACATATTAGTAGTTGATACTTTTCTTCTAATTATGGACAGTTTTGGTACTGACTTCTTTTGGAGGCTTTTTTGAACAGCTTAGCTCCAGGAAGATCTTGGGCATTCTCTTCCAGTATATTTTTCCTTTGAACTTTTTTGAATTTTTGAATTATTATTTTCTCTATATGCAGACTCAACATATTCTGATCAGTTGGCCATTTTAACATGTTTTTTTCTTTCTTATTTAATTTAGAAAGAAAAACCAATAGGGAAGCAGACTACATTTTTGACATGAATGAGGTAAGTTAAATATAAACTTTCTTTCTATAAGTCAGAGCAAAAAATAGAGACTAGGTCAGAAATTTGCTTCATATGAATACTTAAGTCTTTGTAATTATACCGCATTCTTTCTGTTTTGTTCTCTAACCTATTCATTTTTTAGTAAGTAAAGCAAATTCCATATTTCGTGCAGATTTAATGTTGGGTCTTTCTAGATTCTATAAGGGAGCAAACAAACATAAGCTTGGATTTGTTTTCAGGTTCCCTGTGAAAATAAACTCAGAATGCTAAGACTTCATATGCAAGATAATAGTATTTTTCTTAACACTGTGCTAAAGTTAATGCAGGTGTAATATGTGACAGCTTTTTATGTTGCAGTTATTAGTATGTGATTAGTGCTTATTGATGACTATGCCAGGGTTCAAGTGACTCAACCTTAGTTAAGTAAACATATTAAATAAAATTAAATACTACCTATAAAGACACATAATTTTCTTAACTAAAGGCCTTGTTTTATTTATATAAATTTGCAAAAAGATAACAGGATTTCTTATACACAGCATGTAAGTATTCTGAAGGTATTTCAGCTAAAATAATTTTTCTGTTAGGCTCTAATTGACTGGAAGTAGTACTTACAGAGGTATTTGTCTTTGAATTGGATTGGGGTATTCAGCAAGATTAAAAAAAAAAAAAAAGATTCTTTAAAAATAGGTTTATAGGGATGAGTGAAATTTCCACCTGGGAAAGAATGCCTATCAGAGTAGATTGGCTGTGTGCTAGTTAGCTGGATAAACTGGCTGAATAAGCTGGTTGACTTAAGAGTCCCAGAAGTTCTGTGTTTCCTTTAAAAGCTCAATGACCAAAATGCTGAGAGAAACAGAATATGAGAACTGAATGGACCGTGAAAATTATATAGTCCTATAATTTTTACAGTGTAATTTGTAGGCCAGCTGAATAAAATTAAATGAAAAGTGTCTTTAAAATGCGGACTCTTGGGTCCAACCTCAGATTACTAATCAGTACCATTCAGGATAAAGGTAAGGAGTCATAATTTAAAAGAAAACACCCAGGTTACTCTTACTGCTATTCATTAAAGTTGGAAAACCACTGTCATAAAGTAGAGTCTCCACAACTAAAATGATGTGACACAGAGAACATATTTATTAAGCGAATCAAGACAATTAGCTAGAAAGTAAAGAACATGAAAAATTAAAGTTTTCATGTCTTTAGAGCAGACTGAGGGAAGATTTATCTTACGAGATTGAACCAATTCAAATTATTATGTATATAGTCATTTTGAGTTTGTTTATATTGACATCATAATAATATATGCCTGACAGATCTTTATATATATTTCTCAAGTTAACTTCAATTACAGTTCACATTCTGTGCTTCTGTGTGTGTATTTCTTATTTATATATAGTCTGACCCTTATAACAGAAAAATTATTTCATGTCATATTTATGCTATTCTTTATCCCTTTGCGTATTTCAAGAACAATGGATATTGGTCTTCATTTCAAACAATTTTGTTCAGATTTTTAAAGCTTTCCATTTGGCTTGCCAAACTCAGAGAAATTCAACTATAGTATTTTAGTAATATCATGTGTCATAGTTTTGTGGCGTTTTGTTTTCAGTGGTGCTGAAATCAAACTATTCACTGGTTGCCATAGTAAAATATTCTGATTTGAAATATCCATTCTTTAGCTGATTTACAATATATTCAGCATTGCAAAAGGCAGCTTAAGGAATTTAACAACAGAAAAGGCAAGTCCTATGAAAATATGTCTCTCCTACATACTCATCTGTGTGGAGTCAGTGGAGAACATGTGGGCAGCTTAGACTTTTCACTCATCAGTAGTAACAAGGTGCTCAGTTCTTTTCTGAGGGATTGTTGTCAGACTTAACCTGGTGGAAAGCCCAGAGTTTCTCCACTTTCTAGAAGTGGAGAAGCTACCCCACTCCACTCCCTGCCATGGTGACAGTGGAGGCCATGTAGGGGCAGTAAGGAGGCTCCCATGCACTTTCCAGTCAGGCTGGGATCAGTGCAGGCCTAATGGTAAGACTGAACTTTTACCCCTACCCAGCAGTAATGAGAAACCCTTCAACACCCCCCCACCCCTTCATATCCACAGAGGCTGAGTGAGAGACGTGGAATTCTGCCCCCACCAGATTGTAAGGCAACACTCTGTAAGTCTTCTATTTTAATGAAACAGAAGATTTAAATAAAATCTAGAGTCTTGTAACACAATAGCTTACAAATTTAGATTTTTTGTAGAAAATCACATATAATACCAAGAACCAGAATAATATAAACTCGAATGAGAAAAGACAATCAACACATACCAACGCTAAGGTGACAGATATTAGAATATTAGGATTTTAAAGCATTAATTGTACAAATGCTTCAGTGAGAAATTGTGAACATTCTTGAAACATAAGAGCAATAGAAAGCCTTAGCAAAAATATAACAAGTTTTAAAGAAGAACATATTGGAAATTTTAGAATTGAAAAATAGGGTAACTGAAATTTTTAAAAAAATGCAACAGCAGGTGGGATGGATAGAGGAAGGAATCACTGATGTTGGAGATAGAATAGAAATTACCCGGTCTAAACAGAAAAAAAAAAAGAAAACAAACAAAATAAATTAACAGAGCCTCAGGCCCCTGTGGGACTCTAACAAAAGGCCTTGTATTTGTGTTATTGAAGTCTTGGAATAGAGAAAATGGGCTAAAATAACTTGAAGAAATAATAGCTGAAAATATCTCAATTTGTCAAAGTACACAAACCTACAGCTTCAAGAAGCTGAGGGGACCACAAAAAATATAAACCCAAAGAAATTTATATCAATTGAACTACACTAGTTCGGAAAACTAAAGGCAAAAAATAAAATAAATAAGTAAAAAGTCTTGAAAACAGTGAGAGAGAAAAATACTTTAGAGAAAAAAGTACAATAATTAAAATGACAGAGTTTTCTCTCAGAAACCTGGAGAAGTAGTACGGTTGTTTCAAGTGGTCAAAAAAAAACAAAACAAACCAATTCAGATTTGTGTAGCCAGTGAAAATATCCTTTGGGAATAAACAGAAAAGACATTTTTAAATGAAGGAATGCAAAAGAAAAACTTTACCAGTACATCCACCCTAAAAGATTGGCTAAAAGAAGTTCTTAACAGAAAAAAAATGATAAAATAAGAAATTTTGTAACATGGGGAAGGAGGGAAAATAAACAGTAAAAATATGAGCAAATGTGATAGACTTTCTTTCTCTTCTGACTTTTCATAATTATGTTTGACAACTGAAGTAAAAATTTTAATAATTTCTGATATTCTCAATGTGTGCAAAGAAATATTTAAGAAAATTATAAACAGGTTTGGGGTTTTAAATTGGAGTAAGGATTATATATTTCATTTGACAGATAAAATATACACATTGTAGGTTGTGATAAGTAATGTATATATAATGTAATATCAAAATTCACATAGAGATACTGTATACTCAAAAATTATTTAGATAAATCAAATGCAATTATAAAAATAGTTCCAGTAACCTACAGGAAATCATTAAAAATAAAACAAAGAAACATAACAGAGGGAACAAACAGGAAACAAAACAAAAAATAAAATGGCAGGATTAATGCCTAATACATCAATAATTATATGAAATATACATAGTCTAAACACACCAATTGAAAGGTAGTTCTGCACAGTGTATTAAAAATATGAAAGTAAAAGGATTAAAAATACATATTATGGCTGAAAATATATGCAAACATTAATAGAAAGTAGGAATATTAAATTAATATATGAAGTACACTTCGTAGCAAAGAAAATTACCATGGACAGAGCAGGACATTATATGATGATTAAATGTTCACCCTAGATTAAGGTATAGCATTGTTAAAGTTGCATGCGCCAAATAACAACATTATAATATATGAAGCAAAAAATGACAGGATGGAAAAGGCTAATACACAAATCTATAATTACACTTGGAGACTTCATTCCTTTCTCGACAACGGATGGCACGACTAAAAAGAAAACCAGCAAGGATATACATCAACCAACAGGATGTAATTGACATTTGTAAACTAATCCACTTGATAATAAGAGAATACACATTTATTTCTAGGACTCATGGAACATCTGCCAAGAGAGACCGTATTCTGGGCCATAAAACAAGCCTCTACAAATTTAAAATAATTGAAATCGTAGAGTGTATTATTCAGCTACATGGAGTCAAACTAATCAGTACTAGAATGATAACAGGAACATCTCCAGCAATTGGAAACTACAAAACATACTTCTAAACAATCCATGAAAGAAAGTCTCAAGGAAAAAACAAAGCAAAGCACTGTACTGAGTAAAAGTGAAAATGCAACACATTGAACTTGGAGGACTGTAGCCAAAACAATGCTGAGAGAGAAATTTGTATTACTCAATGTTGATGTCACTAAAGAGAAAAAGTCTAAATCAAGAATATGCTTCCATCTCAAGAAATAACAGAAAAATAAAGCTAAGAGCAGGCATCAATTAATTTAAAACAGAAAAATATTAGAGAAAATTATTGAAACAAATAACTTTTCTATGAAAAGTTATGATAGGGCTGACACAAAAGGAGAGAGGGGAAGAAGGGAGAGGCAGGGAGGGGAGAGGAAGGAAAAGACGGAAGAGAGGAAAGGCCAGGTAGCCAATGTCAGCAATAAAACGAAGCGTGTCACTATAGACTGTAGATGTAAAAATGTAACAAAGGAACACTAAGAATACACAAAACCCATTTAAGATGAAATAAGCAATTATTAGGAAATCGAATGTATGATTTAAAAATTGTCCCCAAAGAAATCTTTAGGTGCAAATCATTTCACTGGAGAATTCTACCAAGTGTTTAAAGAATAATAAATACCAGTTTTATACAATCTTTTTCAGAAAATATAATAGAAATAAGCACCTCCCAATTTATTTTAGAATTCATTTTAGAGGCTTCTGTCACCCTGGTACTAAACCAAACAGAGTACAAAAAAAGAAAACCAATATCCCTCATGATCATAGACACACAAATCCTTAGTAAAATCGTCGTCGTCGGCAGCCGTCCGTCTCGAGAGACGATGGTGTAGCTTCTTAAGAGTCTATCTGCACAGCCGAGAATGGCTGTGCAGTCCGACTCGGGAGTGACACGGTATCTGTCTCCTCCCGTGTTGAATCGACATCTTGCGATGACGCTGGAGTGTCCTCTCCAGTGAAGCTGAAGCTACAGAGCCTGGGCAGGGTGATATGGAGGGTCTGCTGTTGCCCATGCAGCAGACCCCCCCTCTCTTCGCAGCTGAAGGATCCAAGGGAAAGACGGAGTCAATACAGCTTGGCTTCAGGTGCGCCGCAGGAGTTGCCGGTGTTGACTACAACGTCAAACCGCCTTAGGGACTCCGGCTCCGGATTTTCTGTCGGGGTTTACTCCCTTAGCCTTTCCCCTGAAGAGGTATGCCGCAAGGCAGCGGAGGTTTTTTGGAATCAGAGTTTTCCTTCTCTCCTTAGTAAAATATTAACTAATAAAATATGAAAAGAATTTAGTGCCATGAACAAGTGGAGATTATTTCAATGAAGGAAGGGTCCTTTATTATTCAAAAATCAGTTGAGGTACTTCATCATATTAAAAGATTAAAAAATAAAAATCACATGATTTTATCTATGTTTCAGGGGAAAAAATCTAAATTCAATGCCTATAACTACACAGATGTTTAGAACCTAGAAATAGAAAGACACTCCCTTACGTGATAAAGAACATCTACAAAACACCGACCGTAACATCATATTTAATGTGAGAGAATGCTCTCCTCCCTGTGGTCAGGGACATGGCAAGGCTGTCTTCACTTACCACTCCTATTACATATAGTACTGAAAATTCTTGCAGTAAGGCAAGAAAATGAAAGGATTATGAATCTATAGAGTATATGAAACTTTTCCTATTTGCAGATGACATGAAAATTCCAAGAAACCTACAAAAAACAAAACAACAAAAACCACACAACAAAAACCCTAGCTCTCCTAACACTAAGAAGTGAATTTCATACAGAAATTAATTGCATTTCTAGTTATGAGCAGTGAACATGTGGAAGCTCAGAATGTATATTGGTTAATGTAATTCCTATCAAAATCTCAGCAAGACTGTTTGTTGATATAGACAAGGTTTTTCTAAAATGTATATGAAAGGGGAAGGGACTAGTCAAAAAACATGTATAAATGACCCATGGACATGGACATGGGGTGGGGATTGACTGTGGGAGAAGGGGTGAACTGGGTGGAGGAGGGAAAAGGGGGAAAAATTGGGACAACTGTAATTTAATAAGAATAAGAAAAATAAAATGTATATGGAACTGTAAAGGAAGTAGAATGGCTAAAATAATTTTGAAAAGAGAAAGTGGAAAGAATCACTCTACCCATTTTAAAGACTTGTTTATTAGCTGCATTATTTATTTTTTAATTTTTTCAATTACAGTTTACATGCAATATTGTTTTAGTTTCAAGTATACAGCTTCCGATGGGTGTGAGGTGATATCTCATTGTGGTTTTAATTTTCATTTCTCTAATCAGGACTGTGGTATTTGCAGAGATAGACTCATAGGTTAATTAGCATAAAGACAGCAGAAATAGTCACACAGAAGTACAGCCAAATGAATTTTGGACAAATGTGCAAAAAGCACTTCAGTGGAGAAAGGTATATATAGTCTTTTCAACAAATGGTGCTGGAGCATTTGAGTATCAGAGGCAAAATCATAAGCCTCACACCTTATATAAAAATTAATTCAATGTGATAATAGATTAAAACTATAACATGTTTTAAAGAAAAAAAATAGGAGAAAATCTGTAGAAACTAGGTCTTGGTGAAGAATTCTTAGGCATGACACAAAGGCATGATCCTATTAAGAACAAACAAGCTACTGACTGGCAGTAAATATCTGACAAAGGACTCATATCCATGGTATATAAAAAAAAAAAAAATCAAAGTCCAATAGTGTTAAAAAACAACCAACCCAAGTGAGTAGAATACATGCTGAGATATTTCTCTAAAGGGGATATATGAATGGCAAGTAAACATGGCACAATGTTCAATATCACTAGGCATTAGGTAATTGCAAAATTGGACCAAAGTGAGGTATCATTGAAATCCCCTCTTAGAACAGCTGAAATGGAAAATAGTGGCAATATCAAATACTGGCGAGGATGCCGAGAAGCTGGATCCCTCATACATTGCTGGTGGGGATGACAATGGTACAGTCACTCTGGAAAACTGTGGGGCAGTTTCTTCAGAAACTAAACATACGCTTACTCATATAACCTAGTAATCACACTCCCGGGCATATATCACGCAGAAATGAAAACTTACATTCACACAAAAACCTGTGCACAAATGTTAATAATAGCTTTATTTGTACAACCCAACTGTCCTACAGTAGCTGACTGGTTACACTGTGGCACCTAATTGTGGAATACTACTCACCCATGAAAAGGAAGAACCTAGATACACACAGCGACTTGAATGGGCGTCCAGAGCATTATGCTGGGTGAAGGAAACAAAAGATCTCGAGGACCATATACTGTATGATTCTTTGCTTACAGCATTCTTGAAATACAAAGATAGAGAACAAATGAGCAATTGCTAGGGGTTATGGATGTGGAGGGGAAGGAAAGTAGACGTAACTTTAAAGGGGCAGCATAAGGGAGATCTTTGTGATGGAATAGCTCTATATCTTAATTGGGCTGCTTCTTACTTGAATGTATATGTGATACAGTGACAGACCTATACACATACATTGTGCTCATGTCAGTTTCCTGGTGTTGACATTGTACTATAGTTATAGAAGGTGTAAACATTGGGGGAAACTGGGTGAAAGGTATGTAGGATCTATCTGTATTATCTTTGCAGATTCCTGTGAATCTATAATTATTTTAAAATAAAAAGAAAAGTGGATACAACTCATTTTTCATTCTTCAATGCCAACTTCATGTTCTTTTAGTCACGCTCAAATGATGGAATAAAAACTACCTTGCAGTCAATTTTTTAAAAAAGGCATATAGATAACAGAATGTGCATTCAACCTTTGGGTTGAGGCAGAGATGACTAGAATCATTAAATTTAGTCCATTAACAAATTTAGAGTTATGATGACTATTGGGGTCTTTTTACAAGACAAGAATATGTAGAAATTCTAGACTCACTAATTTAAAATTGTTTTATACTTTCAAAAGATATTTTGTACTTTCATGATTGCTTAAACTTTAAAAGGACTAAATTCTAGAGTGTTATCATTGACTTATAATTAATGTAGGTCAACATTGAACATTGTTACAGTCTTTTGGAGAACACAAAATTAATGTGAATTAAAAATTTATGATAAATATACTTATATGATCTCACTAGAAATTAACTTTCAAAAGCCAACATTTATTGAGAACTTCCCATGTGTTACCTTATTTAATCTCACTGTACAGAAATTGTGGCATAGAATGGTTAACTCGCTCAAGTTCACATGTATAAAGTAATCAGTCTTGCCTAATTAAAAAAAAAGGTTATGAAGAGTCTATAAAGTGAGACTATAATTTGGTTTATTGTTATATCTACTAAATGTTGGTGCTGGGATTCTGAACCCAGGCAATCTGATTCTAGAGCATGTTCTCTTAATCACTCTGCAGTATTACTTCTTTTAAGAATATTGTTTTAAGAGCCCTGTCTAGAAGTTTTTTTTGTTTTGTTTTTTTCTGAATTTCAATTTCCAAATCATTGCTTCATATGTTTACAATATTCAGGATGACTACTCACTGTCTATGGTGATTCATAGATTTTCTGTATATTTGCATGTTCTGATATTAGTGGACGTTTGTGTCATTCATTGATCCATTTACTCACTTTGTTACATTTCGTACCATTTCATTCAATTCCTTAATGGTTGGGGTCAGGGAAAGAGGCACCCTGAGACAAGGTCACTGAGGAGGAAAATGTAGAATTGAGAACAGCATAGATTTTTCTTTCCCTGAGACTAAGGTCAGTGAGAAATGAAGCAATGAAATACTCAGCAAAAAGTCTAAAGGAACCTACGTTATTTTATTTTACATTTTGCTAACAGAAGACCACAGCTTTTGATTGGGAAGTCACAACGAACTCCTTTTTCCTAAAGTGAGAAATTACAAAGTGCCTAGCCTGATTGCTTTTGGAAGATTTAATATATGTTTTTCTGTACCCTCCTATAAGTAAAACGCCTGACTGTTCTCTAGCATAATTGAAAACACTACATTATAATGAGTCAATATAATACGAAGCTATAAAACATTTATATATTTTATTTATTTTAAAGTATATTTTATTGATTTTGCTGTTAGTTATCCCACATGTTTTCCCTTTTCACCCTTCTGCCCAGTACCTCCCCCACCCCTTAGTTCAGGTGCACGTAAGTTCTTTGGCTTCTCCATTTCTTACACTATTCCTAACATCTCCCTATCTACTGTGTTCCTACCAATTATGCTTCCTGATCCCTGCACCATTTCCCCCATTCTACTCTTTCCCAGCTGATAACCCTCCCAATGATCCCCATACCAATGATTCTGTTCCTGTTCTGGTTTGTTTATTTGTTTTTGTTTTTGGTTTTTAGATTCAGTTGTTGATAGTTGTGTTTGTTGTCATTTTAATTTTCATAGTTTTGATCTTCCTCTTTTTCTTAAAGAAGTCCCTTTGACATTTCATGTAATAATGGCTTGGTGATGAACTGCTTTAGCTTTATCTTGTCTGGAAAGCACTTTATCTGCCCTTCCATTCTAAATAGTATCTTTGCTGGTAGAGTAATCTAGGTTGTAGGTCGTTGCTTTTCATCACTTTGGATACTTCTTGCCAGCCCCTTCTTGCCTGCAAAGTTTCTTTTGAGAAATCAGCTGATAGTTGTATGGAAATTCCTTTGTAGGTAACTAACTGCTTTTCTCTTGCTGCTTTTAAGATTATCTCTTTATCTTTAACCTTTGGCATTTTAATTATGATGGGTCTTTGTGCAGTCCTCTTTGGGTCCAACTTGTTCGGGACTCTCTGCGTCCTGGACTTGTGTGTTTACTTCCTTCGCCAAAACAGGGAAGTTGATTTAAATCCTGGGTTCCTTCCCATCGCTGTTGGTTCCCTGTATATTTTTCTTTATCTCACTTTGTATACCCTTCACATCTTCCTTATTTTGTGACCATGCTCAATCATTTCTCTGAGCATCCTGATCACCAGTGATTTGAATTCTGCATCTGATAGGTTGGCTATTTCCATTTTGTTCTTTTTCTGGGGTTCTGTTCTGTTCTTTCATTGGGCCATGTTTCTTTGCCTCCTCAATTTGGCAGCCTCCCTGTGTTTGTTTCTGTGTATTGGGTAGAGCTGCTTTGACTCTGTGTCTTGGTAGTGTAACCTATGTAGTAGGTGTCCTGTAGGGTCCAGTGGCACCGCCTCCCCTTTCACCCAAGCTGGGTACTTTAGGTGCGCCCTCATGTGAGCTGAGTATACCTTCCTCTTGTTGTTGAGCCTTGGTTGCTGTTGGCAGGTCAATGGAAGGGATTTATCCAGGCTGGTCAGCTGCAAGGACTGGCTGTAACCACTGACCACAAACCTCTGTCCTCCACAGAGGATCAGCTGTGCAGAGGCAGGGTGGTGGAGCTCTCATGTGATCTCTAGCTCTCCACTGGGTGCACTGGCCCTGGGGTTTCCCAGGTGGTGCAGGTCAAGGTCAGCCCCAACGTGTGTTTTACCCAGAACTCCTTGCCTGAACTATAGAGCAGTCTGAGATGGCTGCTCCTTGTGCTGGGGGCTTGGAGATTCCCAAGCGAAGCCAAGCTGTGAATCTAGGTTGGCTGCTGCTCGTGCGGGCTCTGAACTCACTGAGGCCAGCTGTTGCTTTTTTGATAGGATTTAGGAAGTTGTGAAACAAGAGCCAGGATCACCCATTCAGAAAAGCAGCTTGGGTGAGCCCATAAGTTGGGAGGGGCAGAGTCTCTGTGGATCTCCAAGGTGGGCTAAACAGTGTTAGCCAAGTTGTTGTAGCCTCAGATATGTGACCAGCTTGCCGGCTCCATCTCGAAGGATGCGGTTTCTTTAATTCTGTAGTAATCAGACTTCCATTCAACTCTATTTCCAACAGTTCTTTCTGGCTGATGGTTTTCTATATTTTAATTGTAATTTTTGATGTGGTTGTGCGAAGAGTTGAGCCATGTCTATCTGTGCCGCCATCTTGACCTGATCCCCCAAACTTATATATTGTCTTAAAGGCAGAAGTGTGCATGCACAATTTATTATCAGAAGCTGCTATTTCAGAATTAAATGCTCAAGGTGTTCATTAGCTTTATTTGATATATGCCTGTTACAGGTGAGTTAATGCAATTCTTTCAAGATCCACAGACAACTAGAATCACGAATCAGTGAAACAGAACTTTTAGCATTTATTTACTCATAGACTCAGTTTTCTCATAGTTCTCGCCATTGTTTTAGTATAACATTAATGCCATCAAATGTTTGAAAGGCCTAAAATAATTAATTCTTCCCTTTGTTTTGGTCCTTTCGAGGATTTAGCATCATTAAGAATGGAGATCCTTGCTATTTCTCTGTAATATATTAGTTCTTAACCGTTTATTATATCTCAGATTTTTTTACGATTTGATAAAGCTACCTCCAAAATTTTTATTCTCTCAAGCTGTCTCGCTCTTCACACATACACATAAACATATGTATATCCACACTTGCAGGAATACACATGTACACATATACACATCTGTACACACAGTTTTGCATTTTGTTTCAGGTGTTTCGTAGCTTCCCTGAATTGCAGGCGTAGTATTTCTGCATAGAGAAGCTAGGGCTTTGGTTGTTGAAAGTTATATCCTCTCCACATGCATTATTATTAACAGCATTGTATCTTCCCCATGGTGCTATTAGCAGAGCCTGAGCAGCAGAGAGACCAGCTTCCTCATCAAGGAAGAACCAATGGTGAGCAGCAATCAGTGCTATTTTTTTCTCTTTTTAAATAACGTTTATTGGGGTGACATTGGTTAATAAAATTATATAGGTTTCAAGTGTAGATTTCTGTGATACGTGATTTGTATGTTGCATTGTGTGCCCACCACCCTAAGTCAAATCATTTTCCGTCACCACATATTAGATCCTTTTTACCCTTTCCTACCCCTCCCCTTCCGTCTGAGAACTGCCATACTCTTGTCTGTGTGTTTCAGTTTTATATCCCACATATCAGTAAAATCATATGGTCCTTAGCTTTTTCTGATTGACTTGTTTCTCTTAGTGTAATATTCATAAGGTTCATCAATGTTGTTGCAAAACAAAAACCAAGAAAATGATTAAATGAAAGTAAACATTGTGCCCCATTACTATTCAAGGTGTGTTAGTTCTTGGTGAAACTGATTGCTGAGTTTAGAACTTGAACTTTTGATTTCTTCTGGCCATGTAAGACCTGGCATCATTTTGGGGAGGCATTCTTTTCATAAATTGAAATTTATTTTTGTATGAGAATATTTATTTCTTTGAATTCATTTGTACATGGTTAACAGCATTGCTAAAATTTCTATGTACTGGTCTTCAAGGGACAGTCTTAAAGCTTGGTGTTTTACTCTGCATTCTTCAAGGTTTATTGCAGGTATTTGCAAAATGTCTGGTTATTCATTTAATACTTCATATTAGAAAAATAGAAATTTCACACAGCTATTATTATTTATTTTGAAGCTACAGTTTAATCATAGGAATATGTAGACCACAGAGGCTGAGAATATGACATGCACTCAGAGCAGACTTCAAGACAGTTACACACACACCGCCAAAGAGGACGGCTACTGCTGAATCCGCAGACATTGGCATATCAGGATCTGGTCACACATAACTGAGGATTCTCCAAATTAAATTTTGTTCACTAAATTGAAATTTATATATAAATTATTAAAACTCAAGGGAAGCTCAGCAGTTGTGTAGGACTAGGACACAATTTTTTTTTTTTTCAGGAAGGAGCATTTTATCAATGATGTTTAGAATTTTCTGATAACTGACTTTTGTTGGCTTTATTATTTTACTTTTGCTTGCACAAAGAATGCACTTCCCCTAGTACTCAGCCCTTGGTGCCTGTTATATGTCTTCATCACCATCATTTAATGGTTAAGAGGATCAACCAGGCAACATTAAACGGAGTACACTGTTTCACATAAATCAAGATGCACTAGCTGCTATTTAATTGCTGTGGTTTTGTTGAAATTTAGAACTTGTGTAAGGCTCACTCAGTAAGTAGATTTTATAGTTTGTAGATTATTATATACATCCTTAACATGGAGGGTTAATGTAATTTTTAATACGAAACCCAAATACCAAGAGCAGTTAGACTTTTTTTGCTTAAAAAATTAAGAACATTGACTGGGTTGTGGTATGCCGCCATGAATTATATTGATTTCCATTCTCTTAAAATATACGGCAGGGAAATGTCTATGACACTGGACTTTTTTTCGCTCTAATCTCTCACTACTGTTCTAGTAGCCGAGAAAGGAGCTGGATGGAGTCAGCCACCTATTCACTGGGGAACACAATTTTTGTTGAGTTAGATATGACACTTGTTTTTGACTAACTTTTGGCATCTGAATCGAAAAATGACCCCAGCTTTTCTCTAACACGTCAACATTTTAAGGTACAGGATACCCTCCCTTTGTCCCAAAACTCATACAAAATGTACAAAGGAAAATAAAAAATTACCTGAACATACTGTTTATTTAGACTATTTTATTTATATAAAGGCTATATGTTGTTACCGTAAGACAAATTGTGTACAAGTAGTAAAGTCCTGCTACCAAACATACATATTAAGGTATTTTATCTTTTCAAATGACAGGCTATGAAATGCCAAAATGAGACACTTGAAACAGTCTACTTCAGTTGGCAAAGCTTTAACAAATTGCTTCATGAGATGTGCAGAAGTGGGAATATAATGTTCTTTCTGTCAACAAGTGGCTCATGTAGAGTGTTTGGATCACCAGGTTTGAGGTCAGATCTTGGGGGCCTATTTGACTCCACCCAATGCTTCTCATGAGCTCTGCTGTCCCACATACACAGAAAACAGGGATACTTGGTGTATCTGCATTGCTGACCAAGAAGGAAGCAGACCATTTTAAGGTCAACACAGATGATCCAGTTGTGCTTGTGATATTGCAACAGATCAATGACTCTCTTTATGTCTTCATATTCTTCATGAAAACAAACTGAATGGCCCATTGGGACTGCACCAAATAAATTGCCATTGTGGAGGAGGACACACTTCAAGCTCCTCTTTGAGCTATCGAGGAATAATTGCCATTCAGTTGTGTTCTAGATTGGAATTCCCAATTCCTCCATGAGACCATGTATGTTATGGCAATACACAAAGCCACCATCACTTCGAAAGTACTGCAGAAATGCACTTTCTCTTGATAGAACATAGAATGCCTTCGCTCCTTTTTCAAGCAAGATTTTCCTCATGCAGTCTTGATTCTAGGAGTTCTGAAGCCTTTTTGGATAGTCCCAAATCTCGTGCCAAATCATTCAACTCATGCTGATCAAATCCCTTTTGAACTGAGTCATCTTCAATTTCAAAATCTTCATTGTTGCTCTCATTTATTTCTTCACCATACTCCTGTTTTTCGAAAGAGGGTAGTTCAATGAAAACTGGCATTAGAATTTCAGCTGAAAGAAGCACTGGGCATATAGCTGATGGTAGACTAGGATACTCTATTTTACATTTATTTTTATTGTTATAACCTGACTTTTTCACTATACAAAGTCACAGTCACTTGAATGATCTCTGGGCTCTCGCCAAAGCATTGATATACCAAATGGCAATTGATCACATGTTCCCTTCGTCGGCATCCATAAACTCATGACACACTGCTTGCACACCTTGTGAGGGGTCCAAGACTTATCTTGATCACCAAGTTTTACTTTAAAATATGCAAAATAGGCTTGCCTGACAAATGCACTGATGTTTGTCCTTTGACTAGGAATGGTAAAACTGCCACAGATAGAACAAAATGAATCGGGGTTGTTTAGGCACTTACGATGAGAAATGGCAGAGGCAGACAGGATCTGAAGGAAAGGAAAGAAGTATGTATGTAAATAAAAATAAATAAATTCTGCTAACTCCTCGTATACAGACAAGAACTCGGACTACACTTCGGAATACGATTCACTATATAGAGCAGCACACAACCTCTCACCACACTGTCTCATGTGTAACTGAATAGCCTAGACAAGTATGAACCTGTCGCTGGTCTCCAAGGTCATCCCCCACCCCTCCCCACTCAAGGGAGGTTTGCTCTCAGCCAATAGGAGAGCACTAGTGCTTCCCTCAATCCAGGCTGAATCCAGCCTAGAGTGGTTGCATTAAGATAAGCTGTAGAGAAAAACTTGACGTGATAGAAGAAAACTAACTGCATTTTTGAAATCAGCATGCCTATGTAAGTCAAAAACAGCTGAAAAATTGAACTCAACAGGAATTATGTTAAAAATTGTCCCCCTGTGTTATAAACTGCCTGCTACTACTTCACTAAATAGTGCCTGTATTGGTCAGTGGCTGACCTGTTGAACATATCAAAGATGGCCAAGGAAGGGTGTGAGAAAAAAAGGAGTACATAAAGGGAAAAGAATATAGAGGGGTGACAAAATTGTATTTAATAACAGGACGATGCGATTGACAACTCCTACCGTGTAGCACAAATAATAGATTTACAGCTCTCTTCCTTGAGAAAGGACTCTAAATTATCTTCTTACAAACAAATTGGATTAAAGTTAATGAATTGAAATTATATAAATAAAATTACGTTTCTGAAAAGTGTAAAATACATGAAAATGTATTCTAATATTGTGGCAGTATGAAAAGGCAAGAAATACGTGTACATTAAATGTAATCGCTTTTTGGAGAAGATACAAGGTACAAGAAACATTGTACATAGGACAACGATGCCTCAGTCCCCTTCAAACTAGGCTCCTTGGGACCTCACATACTTCTCCCAGTTGCCACCAGCTACCCTTTTGTATTTTCCTGAATCTCAAGGAAGGTCTAAAATCTCTTCCCTTTCCAAGGTAATTTTAGTTTTGGGAAAAGCCAGAAGTTGAAGGGTGCCGACTCTGGGCTGAGTCACCAGGTGATTTGATGTTTCATCAGAAAATACTGCATGAGTTGTGATAACCAGATGTGTTGTCATGATGAAGCTGCCAATCACCAGTCGCCCATAGCTGCAGCCTTCTCAATCATCCAAATAGTTTCCATGAAAGAATGTTCAAGCTTAAGGCAAAATTTGATGCAGATTCGTTGTTCTACTCAGTCATTTTGAATGTGACGGCCACACAGTACACATGCTCACTCAATGGCATCTACTGCCCCACTGACTAGTACAGTGATGTCGTCACTGTTCCTGCATGTGCATTCCAGTCCACTCTCCTTGGCTGCCAGGTGTGTCATGCAAACAGTTCTCATTTTATTAACAGTGGCTGGACTTTTTCTGAACATAGTGTATGTGTACACACACACATACAAACACACACACATTTTTTAAAGGGAGGAAGGGGCCCGCGAAGGCAAATAGGAAGGACCTAATGAAAGTATAATGTGGGTCTGCATGGCCCCTTCCTGTACAACTTTCATTTCCCTTAACAATTCTGTAGCAAATTTAGGGAAGACATCTGAGAAAAACAGGAACTTGTGAAAGATCCCAAGAAAACCAAAGGGCTGAAGTGATGAATTTTAGCAGAAGAATATAGTTTAAAATGTGCTTTATACAATGACCATCTAGCATGTATCTGTTGTGGTTTTAATAGCAGCAGTATTTACTCAGCTATACATAGTCACTCATCGCTTTACAGAGCAGGGATTTTTGCTTCCAGCTGTCACCAGCTGCTCTGCTCTGTAGCCTATGCTGAGAAAATAAGTCTGATATGCTGGGAAAATAACAGTCTGAGCAAAACTTTTAATGATGAGACTGAAACTATTGATAATTTTATTAGATTATTTATCATTTCTGTATATTCTAAAATGCATGCATTTTTGTGCCATAGGTTTGGTCTTCTTTCCAATGTTATTGGTTATCCCAGATATTTTTTAGGTAATCACCTTGCTGTTTTAAAAAAATGGCCATGGTAACTGATGATGGAAGACAACTTATTTAAATAATTGGATGACTTTTCCTTTTTTCCCCCCAGTATTTTGAGAGACTGAAATATTTTACACTATAGGGTCAACTTTCAATACCATATACAGTCTGAGTATAATTGCTTGGTATATAACTAGGCACACTCACCAGAATACCTATTTTACTTTACCATTACTCCAGTGTTTTTCTTCATCATTGTTTTATTTCTCTCCTTCCTTTAATTCAGTTCCACAAATATGTATTATTTAACGTTACTGTATAAAGGACTTAAGGAAATTTACTTTGAGGTCTTCTTTTTTTCCTTAATTCTTCTTTTTCTTTACTCTTTTCTATTTTTGTTATTTCCTTCTTTCTAACTTCTCCCACCCTTCAACTTTACATATCACATACATGTACACATTCACCTGATTGATGGTACTGGGAGTTTGTTTGTGTGTCTGTTCATTGGAAATGTTTTCTTTCTTTCTTTTATATTCTTTGACCCTTAAATTTTAATTTCTCTTAGCATGTAGGATGAGGAAAGGCTGTACTTTGTTGCTTGGGAGTCTGTACACTTAGACCAAATTTGTATTAGTATTGTCAGTTTGGCAACTGAGTGAAAAAATGGTAATATGCTGTTAGACTTTTTTATTCCTTTTTAAAAAAAATTTTATTGAATTTTTGGGGTGACATTGGTTAATAATATTATATAGGTTTCAAGTGTACAATTCTGTAATACATCGTCTGTATAGTGTGTTGTGTGTTCGCTACCCACCCCCTTTCCCTCTGGTAATCACCATACTGTTGTCCGTGTCTATGAGGTTTGGTGGTTTATTTGTTTGTGTTCTTTTTTATTTTTTGTTTTGGTTTAATCCCTTTGTCTTTTTCACCCATTAGTCTGTTCTCTGTATCTGTGAATCTGTTTCAATTTTGTTTATTTATTCTGTTCATCAGAGTCCACATGTAAGTGAAATCATATGCTACCTGTCTTTCTCTGACTGGCTTATGTTACTTAGCATAATACTCTCCAGCTTCATCCATTTTTTTTGTTAATCTTTTATTTAATCCTGCCCAGGATTTGCTAACTCTCTATTGATTGCTTCACAGCCTGCAAAGAGATACAATTTGTTCCTGAGGCGTCGTCTTATGGTAAAAGCAGTGCTGAATGCTGCTGCTTATGCTCTGGATGGCTGCAGTGATAGTCTGAGTCAATTTTATTCCAATGAATAGTGTTTATTTGAGGGGGGAAGGTCTTTGTTAATGATTGCTATTTCCCAGCAACTGAGGTTTTAGAATGGTGATTTTTAATGTTTTTTTTTAACCTGGTTAAAGATTTGGAATCTCTTCCTAAAAAATGTGTATGTGTATATGTATCATACATGCACATATATACACGTACACATATACACACATACAATTTACATATAATTTCAGAGGTTTATGAACCCTCATCAGGAATCTAAGTCTATGAACTTCAGAATAACTACCTCATTCAAGGAAAAGGCATCCTGATATTTGGCTCATATACAGGCATTTCTAATAGCAAATCAAATATAAATACAAACACATACTTGTACACACAATGCAAAATATGATTTTAATGTCATGTCTTGGGCAAAACAAAAGAATGATGGGTTTTAATATTATTTAGGTATTTGTAACAAAATGATCAAGTTATTCTGCCCCAGTGGCTTCAATCAGTTTTTGTTAACAGTCCTGACATATACCTCACGGTGATTTACAAGGCTACCAGTGATTTTTTTCATATTTAAAAAAATTTTACGGTTTATAGTTAGTGCACAGAATAACAACAGAACTTTGTTGGCTTTCAGGAGAAGGGTAGTATATAAATATACCCATTTTGACTGAACCCTCAGGAAAATAATTAAAGTCACTATTCTTATAGCTATTTTATTTATTCCTTAATAGTCAAACACACTGAGTGTGATTTTTATTGATTTCCATGTGCACATCTTCTGTTACCAGAACTCTCTGTAGACCTAGATTTAGTTTATCCAGATAGTAAGAGCACTTGTAAATATGTTATTTTTTAATAAAATGCCCTGCAAAATATAGCTGTCACAGATTGAGAGAAAAAGGATTATTGTTTTTTTCTATTATTTGCTTTGATTACATTTAGTCTAATTAGTGTTTTTTTTCTACCCCATTTGGCTTCTACAAGTTTTAGTGAATTTCGTATGTTAAAACTGTGATCAGTTACAAGAGAGCTCAAATAATTTGTTATGTTTACTTTTATGTTTTTTAGTGATTGACAATCAAGGTATAAGATAACAGTTTGAATTTTCTCAGGTTCTTTCACTTTCTTTTAGGAAAAGGGAGATGATTATGTAATCCTCTGGGGGTACAGATAACTCAGACATATCATTTGATTTATTATATTTCGATATTTACTCCTCAGACTCCCTAAATATTTTTTGTTTCTTCATTTTCCCATCCATTTCCTTCTGTGCATTGGGAGCTACTTCTTTCTCAGACACATCAGCTTTGTGTTCATTTAGATAAAATGCAGTTACTCAGTTCATAGGCCACAGATCATACATGAGATTTCTGTCTTATTTGTATGTGACTGATCTACATTTATTCTTTTTTATGGGAGCACTGCCTGGCCTGACTTGGGTGGAAAACAGCACAGAGCACCATGAAAGAAGCTCATAAAAGATATGCATACCAGTTATGAAAATTTAAATATCTAATTCTTCATTCAGTGTTTAGATACAACAATTGGAAAGTTGTCTATATTTTAACTTCGCATCACAGGATTAGAGAACACTGACATCCACCGCATTATCTATTTGCCTCATTCTAAGTGTTATGTGGGGGCTATTACAAGTATAAAGTATTATATATTACATTTAAACTATGAGGAAGACCAAGTTAGTCAAACATGAAATCCCTTCTTTCTGATGCTCTCTGGTGTTTTACAGTTCTGAAAGAGAATGCATTACTAAACTACACAACATGTGAAAGATGAATATGAAACTTTAATTACTGAGAACTGATAATAGAAATTTAAACAAGGATTGATTCAAGCTCACCTAAGAAATTGACGTGGAAAGGAGATTTGCATGAGACTTTGCTTGTACTGAAGCCAGCGGCAAGCTATCT
Organism: Furipterus horrens; assembly: GCF_987537825.1. NCBI lineage: Eukaryota > Metazoa > Chordata > Mammalia > Chiroptera > Furipteridae > Furipterus > Furipterus horrens. The sequence continues at coordinate 29,343,924 of NW_028327172.1, read as the reverse complement.
GCTTCCTAATTTTCAACTGCACCTTGATTTTATTTTAACCCTTAAAAGTTGAATTAGAAAGTGATAATTTATGAAATCATAAGATAGGCATTAATCATAAGTTTATTTTTGATAAATTCATTAATTGGTCTTTAATTGAATACTTCTAAAGCAGTGTGTGACCCTTAATTCTTTGTTGAACTAATTGGCATGTTGTTTAATGAAGATAACAAGTCTCTTTTTGATATGCATTGTGGGTTCAATGTACTCCTATATTACTTTTATATTTGAGTATAATTTTGTCATTTTTGTTGTGCATGTTGTTAATATACTTAGTTTCATCTTGAGTCTTTATTGTTTAATATATATCTCCTTTATGGAACTTCATTTTCTAAAACAAACACAAATTTCTGTTGATGAAAACTCTGGTTATTTGTCTTCACCTGTCATTTTAGGACTGAGAAAAAATGAGATGGTGACCAATGTTTAGCTAAGAAGGAGATCATGTTTTTGCCATTTGAAAATAAAAACATAATTTTAAGTTTGTCATTCTTGTCTCCTACAGTTTCAAAAAGATAAACAAAGCAAAGACTCTATCTTCTTCCGAGATGGGATTAGGCAAATTGACTTTGTGCTTTCTTATGTTGATGATATAAAGAAAGAAGCAGACTTAAAGATGGTAAGTACTGCCCTGGGTGGTGTGGCTCAGTGGATTGAGTGCCAGCCTGAGAACCAAGGGGCCGCTGGTTAGATTCCCGGTCCGGGCTCATGCCTGGGTTGCAGGCCAAGTCTCCAGTTGGGGATGCGTGTGAGGCAAACACACACTGGTGTTTCTCTCCCCTTTTCTCCCTCCCTTCGCCTATCTCTAAAAATAAATAAATAAAATATATATAAAAAAAGAAAGATGGTAAGATTTATGTGAAAGAAATGGGAATAATAAAAAAAAAGTAATTCGACAGGGAGGTTCCCAATGAATTTTATCATAAAAGACAGAAGCCTTGAAGTATTACTGAACGCTGAAACTGAGTAAGAAGACTACAAAATAGGCAGCCTAAAAAATGGATGTATAATATCAATCTTATTTTTTGGACACTAAATTCTTTTTTTTCTTCCAAGTTATTGATATATTTTTATGTAGTTTACCTTAAATGTTAAAGTGACCTCTAAAATTTGAGTTGTATATTAAATATAATATATATCTTTTGTATGCAGTTTTCATTTAAATTTTCATTAATCCCCTGTATCTGAAATAGCCTTTAGATTATTCTCTGTTCCTTATCTTATTTTCTTTTCATAATAACATTTCCCTTTGTGAAGTTATTTATTTATTGTGTCAAACACCATAAATAAACTTCATAACACCAAGGACTTAGTTTTGTTCATTGCTGCATACCAAAATGCCTAGAACAGAGGTTGGAACATAATGAATGCTCAATAAATATTAGATATTTCAAACAGTGAATTAATACTTTGTTCCATATGTGTCAGTATATACACGCCTTTACTAATATACTCACATAAGAAAGAAATGTTCTATAAAATAAAAACAAAAAAACTGTAGATATTATCCCCTAAGACCTTGTCCATACCCATTTCTGGCCCTTTCTTCCCCCTTTTCCCTGGAAACCCTTCCACTAGGCCTCTGAAATGTATTCACTATCATCATTTTCATTTCTGCCCTGAATGTCTCCTTTACACCTGCCTCTTCAGTGAGGTTGCTTGCCTTCCCCAACAGTCCTCTCAAGTAGTGATTGTGTGTTCCTTACAGACCCGTTTTCTAGGGATGAGTACATGCCTACCCTGCTTGTGGCTTATTGATGATTACAGTCCATTCTCCCCAAAACTCCTGAGCTTTAAATCTTATCTGAGGTGTCACTACCATGCATTGGTGCTGTCATGAGTCTCTCCCTGGGTCTTCCCTTTATTTCGTAACAATTTTAGCCCCTGGTTCACTATCACAGTCTCCACCAATATTTCTTTTTAAAATTATTGATCGTCTCAATGCACATACAGATGATTATTTTGGCATCCTAACGTCTCTGTTCCTTGAACTCCCTTTTCTAATTTTCTTAGTCTCTAACTCAGCCATTCAGTCCCCTAGACTGCATCATTAGTGATAACTGCAGCTCTTCACAATCTCATTCCAGACATTCATTGGGCTGACCAGCCCCTCAAATCTTTCTGACCAATACCTTTCTGTTTTCAATTACACCAGATAAGATACAATTACCTTAACCATCTTTTTACTGCTGCTCCATATTCACCTCTTTTCTATGCTTATCCAGCTTAAGTCTTATGTCAAAAAATCTAATTACTTTATTATTAGACCATCAAATTTCTTGCCCCTCTCAATTATATTTACTTGGAAAAACAACAACTTTATTTAAACCAAACTGTCCACCTACTATATGCCAGAAGCATGCAGAAAGAAAGACATACAGTTTAGTGACTGATTTTTCCTTATATTTGTGCCCTTGGACCTCAACTAGGTCCTTAGTACTGCCTAGCAATCATACTTTACATCCTTTTACTATTTTGCTCTCCACTCTTTTGAATGACTGTTTTATTACTTTTTCTCTCTCCTCACACCTCCTAATACCTCCTCCCCATTTTCAAGCTTAGCTGGCCATACTTTTCTGCTTCACTGGGAAAACAGAAGTAAGTAGAAGAGAAAGTCAATTTCCATCACCACATCCATGCATTTGCCAGCATCTTCACCTGTATAAGCCACCATTCTTCCCATGACCATAGAAAACCTATTTTTCTGCCGAAAGCCCATGACCCCACTTGTGCCCTCGGTCCCATTTCTTTTTGCCTACTGTTGAGGAGTCACCAAGACCACCCCTAGGTTTGGTCATGCATTGAAAGGACTCACAGGGCACTGCATGTAGTCATACTCAGTAATCAGCAAAAGGGAAAGACGTGTAGGGCAAAGTCCAGAGGAAACCAGAGCAAGCTTACAAGAGGTTCTTTTCAGTGAAGTCCCACTCTCACCTAGATCACAGCACCTGAGCTGCTAGCTCTCTTGACAACACAGGACAGTGTGTTAATTCCTCTGGTAATGTGAAGTGTAGTCTACCAGGGAAGACCATTAAAGACTCAGTGCCCTAGGATGTTATTGAGGGCTGATTGATCACCTTCTGTCTAGCACACACCAACATGTCATAGTCCCAGAAGAAAAGCAGATGTTTAGCATAAACTACATTGTTTGTACAAACAGTTAAGGTAAAGTGAATGACCTCTATCACTTATGGGAGTTGTGGGAACCCTCTGGAAAACCAGGTTCCCAGATACCAGCCCCCCTCTTGCAGGCAGGCCTTTCTAAGGATAGTTTCAAACCTGTAACATTGTTTTCAATATGCCTGCATCGGAATATTGCTCTTACAAGTCTTTCCTCTCTCCCTTAACTTATATTTTGTGTTGTTCTTTACTGGGCCATTTCTTTGAACAAACAAATATGCTGTTATTTCTTCCACATTAAACAAACAACAACAACAAAAAAGAAAGAAATAAAGAAAACCGCCTTTTGATCTCAATTTTCCTGTAAGCTACTGTTTATTTTTCAAATTCTTTTCTGACCAATTTTCTCTTAAAATCATTTTTATCACACCTTCAGCTCAGTTACTCTGCTGATCTTCATATTAATGAATTCAGTGATGAAGTCACAACGCTGATATTACCTGACCGATGAGCAGAATTTGCCAGTTTATCATTCCCTTCTCTGCTACGTGTGTTCTTCACCTGGCGTCCAGGACTGCACATTCTCTTAGTTTTTGTATTTCATTCGTTGTTCCTTCTCTATCTTTTCTTCTCCCTGATCCTGTATTGTGCCTTGGGGTCCAGTTCTTAATCTTCTTTTCTCAGCCTACATTGATTTCTTTGATAATACATCCTGTCTTGCAATTTTCAAACCGTATCTGTGCGAATGCCAGAGTTTACTTTTCCATCCCCTCCTTCTCTCCCATGTTACTGTTCTGCATCTCTCCTTAGATGTCTCATGGACATCTCAGACTTGGCAGGTCTCACATGAATTCCTGAACTTCTCCCAAAATCCTTATCCATCTGGAAGTCTTCCCCATCTACTATATTCATTATCAATTTCAATAGTTGCAAAGGATAGAATTTACACAATCCTGTAAATGGTCTGGTTAAATTACTTTTTAGCATTTATCCACAAAAAGTAAATACAGTGGAAATTTGACACCGACCATTGTTCATTTAAAAAAAAATTATATGAAGATGCCAGACCCATGTGGCTCAGTTGGTTGGGTGGTGTCACACAGAGCGAGGGCTCCCCAGTTTGATTCCTGGTGGGGGCACATGCCTGGGTCGCAGGTTTTGTTCCTGGTCAGGGCGCATTTGAGGGATGGTAGATTAATGTTCCTCTCTCACATTGATGTTTCTCTCCCTTTCTCCCCCTCTTCCCCTCTCTCTAAAATTAAATAAATTAAGAAAAAATAAATTATATGAAGAAACCCTTAACACTTGAAATTTTACATTATTTATTTTTCTTCTTCACCCAAAACTTCTATTCCATGTTTTTTACATAAATTTTTCCTAATGTAAATGTTTTCTCTTTGATAGTCTTATTTTTGTTCAGTCATGTTAACTACAGCTAATATATGCATTCACATTAAAATGTCTTTATTTTCTTTAGCTATAGTAGCCTAATCTTTAAGCCTTTTCTTTTGAGTTTTTTACAGTTGTACAAGTGTATAATCGATGAAACATCATAAATATATTACAAAATTTGACAAGTCATTATCAAACAAAAAGTAAACTCATCATAAATGAATCAATTAACAAGATGGGCAGTGTGGCTTTAAGAAATGCTTTTTTCGTAGATGAGTAAGAATTATTCTTAGAATGAGATGGCTCAGCTTCAAATATATTCCTGTTTTGTTTATATATATATTATTGTGAATTAACCTTGTTCAGACAACTAAGTATATTAGAATAGAAAGAGTATTGTTTTAGAAGTTTTAATCTTTTTTGAAATCCTGAATTATAAAAATTACAAAAGGATTTACCATAGAAGTATCATTTCGCAGTCTATGAACTAACAATTTTATTATCTCTGCTTTCAATTTGTTGAACTCAGAGAACTGGTGACTGTATGACTTGCAAAAGCATTTCTTGCTATAAGGAGAAAAGTTACTCATTTTTAAAATACTGATACAGTGTTTTTAATGCTCCCCCTTTATTGATTTCCTGTCTGCCTTAGTTTGGTAGCATAGGCGAAGGCAGCGATGGAAGGGTAGCTGAGGGAGGAGACCTTGCACCACTGTCATAGGCCTGTTCTCAGACGTGGTGAACATTGGAAGAGGAGGAAAAGAACACATGAAAATTATCTTTTTTTATTTGTAAAGTTTTAATGTATCTTAAGGTAGACTGTTTGAAGATGAGTGTCCTCTAACGTTTTAACGAAACCTTCCAAAATTTCATTTATTAGGAAATTTTTCACAATTAAATCATACTTAAAGCCAAACTTTTTTCAGCAGTCAGTACATAGTTTGGAAGCCTACAAGTAATGATTATTTGCACTTACTTTAGTTTTACTTTTTCTAAGAGAAGCTATTCTATTCTTCAAGAACAAAAAGTCATGATAATATTTTGGCTTGAAACTGTATTAAGTGTCTCGGTTATTTGAAGGGTACTGATAGCTTTGTCTTCCCGAATAGCATGATCTGTTTCTCTGTTTATTTGGGTTTTTTTAAGTGTTGTTTAGTTACGTTTTGTACATTTTTTTTCAAGTAGAGATCCTGCACTTTTCCTGGAGATTATTCCTAAATATATTGGGTTTTTCTAGTTATATCGTGAAATTTTAGTCCAGGTGAAAAGCAGTACATGGCACTAGGATGGGGGTAATACAGAGAGTACGTTTATGTGGAACCATGGGAGGGACAGGACCATCAGCAGCACAGTCACCTTGTAACAAGCCTATTTATTAATGTGTAAGTAAAAGTGTTCTGCATACTTGTGTTGGTTTGTGTTTCCATAGGAAAGGAGAAAAGAGTTTGAAGAAAATCTCAGAAAAACAGGTCTTGAGTTGGAAATTGAAGACAAAATGGTAAAAATAGTTGATAATATATACCAGAATCTTGGCATTTCAAGTGTTGTTTTCTTCTACTCTGGTCTTTGAATAGATAAACTTTGTGCTTGGGTGTCATACAGTAGTTTTTTGGGGGGATGGGGGGGCTCCAGATGTGTGTTCTGGGAATGGTAATGTCTATGGTTGTTCGGGTAAGTTGGTCTTTGCTCTGTGAGACGATGAGTAGAACACTTTAAAAACAGATGCAAATAATTCTTTTGAGGATTCAAAGAACGTGAAGACATGTATTTTGTTTCATAGCTGTCTCATTGTGAAGGCTGCCTGTGACTCGGCACCCAGTCTTGTTAACTTGGCTGCCTCGTAGCACAGCCAATATTTAAGCCAAGGAACTTCTGCTCATGAATTTGATAAGTTCGTTTTTTATTCTTTTTTAACCCCCTGCTATTTACAGGTTTTATAGAATTCCCTTCAAAAATTTTTGAAGCTATATTTATAATTATACTCTGTCTATGAAAGTCTAATATTCTCTAGTTTTGTGAACAGTCTTTAATCATTATTTATCTTTGTTTTTACTGAATTAATAAATGTGTATTATACCACACAATCTATAATGCAATTATACTCCTGTTTAATGAACTATTACTCTCTAAAAGTCTTCCTCTAGGTTTGGCTATACATAGAAGCTAGGTGAAAAGAGTGAGTGCATCTTATACTTTGCATGTATCCTGCATATACCCTGAGCACTGAGCTCATGGCTAGTTGCCAAACACTTAAGAGATTGCCTAGAACACCTATGTACCTATGTATCTGTGGATTTTAGGCTAGTATATGTTCACCCTGAAATCGATTTTTAAAAATATCCTCTCTTTGCCTTCCTTTCTTTCTCTCACACACATCCACACAACATGTACATACATGCATATATTTACAGGATATAACTGTTTTGGGCCTTTGCTCTTCTAAAAGTTTTGCTAAAAATTTGTAATCAGTTGATAATGCTGTGACATCTTTAATTTGTTTGTCATTTTATATAATTTTGTTTCTTTTCCTTAATTAACTCAGTAGCAAACAGATCAGTAAGCTTTCTGTTACTTTGCCTCCTCCTCATACAGAACTCTGAAGATGGAAGAACTTACTTTGTCAAGATCCATGCTCCTTGGGAGGTGCTAGTTACCTACGCTGAAGTGTTGGGAATCAAAATGCCCATTAAGGAGAGTGATATCCCTCGACCCGAGAAAATCCCCTTCAGCTTTCTGCTTGGGCCTCTGAAGCTGGCAAGGAATGTGAAGCACCCTCATCCTGAATATTTCACTGCCCAGTTCACCAGGCATCGCCAGGAACTCTTCCTCATTGATGACCAGTCAAGCTTCTTTCCCTCCTCAGCAAGAAACAGAATTGTAGGTAGAAAAGACCTTTGCTCATATCCCTTCTAGTAAGGGATGTGTACCCATGCTTTCTTTCATATATGTGCATGTGCTGTGCTATGTCTGCAGGGTGTTTCTGTATAAAGTTGGTGTTTGTTTAGTGGCATTGGGCAGGTTAGAAAGTCTGCTTGGACCACTCAACTTTGTTCACCTCCCCATTTGTTTAAAAATGAACAGTTGGTGTTGTGGACTAAGGAAAGAAAGAAGCATCATGTAATACTGGGGAAAGGATTTAACTGAGAGATAGAACTTGGATTTTATAAGATCTCTGCAAAATGGTTTTATGACCTTAGGGTTTGGTTTCTTAAATTCAGTGTGTAGTAGGACGCCTGTTGGTCATTCCAAATGGAAATGGAATGTTTCAATTTCTGTATATGTAGATAGCTTTTGAGAAACCTCAGAACTTTCTGTTTTCATTTAAAATCATTTTCAGTCTTTTGAATAGTATTTCCTCGCCATTTGTAGTCCTGGGATCTTTAAGTTTAGCATTAAAAAACCTCTCTCTTAAAGAATTGCTGTTTCTGTACCATAGTTTCTTTGTGTTAAGATAGGAGTGGTATCTGTGGTATCTACCTCATAGGTTACCCTGAGAGTTAATTGAGTTTAGGTACGAAAGGCTTTGAATAGCTTCTGGAACATACAAAGTAAATGCTCAATAAGTTAGATATTATTGATGTGATTTTAGAGGGAAAAATTCAGGATCTTTGTTGCTCTTACCCCTTCTATCTGTTGCTTATTAATGAAATTACCAGGGTTCTAACAATCACAAGACCCTTGCTCTTGATTTTACTTTACTCTAGATCCTGGGGCAGTTCGACACTTCATTCCCTTTAGGTTCAGTACTCTTAACTGTCTTAGAAGGATTTTAAAATATTTTTTTTCTACTTTCTACATCTGTTTTTTTAAACTCACTGACAGGAATGTTAAACTGAATGCAATGCCTAGAATTAATGTATAAAAATGTGAACCTTCAGACTAAAAATTGTCTCCCTTTTCTTACCAGGGTTAAAACACAACAACCCAAGAGGCAACTCTAAGGGAATAAAGAGCACATGATATGGAATCAGAAAACCTGGTTTCAAGCCCTATCTCTGCTTCTTTCTAAATAAGATAACCTCTCTTAAAATAGAGATAATGATAATGCTGAATTATTGGGAGGATGAAATGAAAGCATTGTATATGAGACCCTCTGCAAACTGTAAATTATTTCAGATATCCTTGTTACATTAAAAAGTAATGAAAGGCCAGTCAACCTGTAGAAACAAATGAGGAACTTGATCACGAACAGAAATGTCAATATTCGTTTATCATTACTTGTTCTTTGTAAAGCGTGTCAATACCTTATGTTACTTTAGCGTTAAAACTCAACAGTTTTCAAGCCCTGGATGCTGTGGCTCAGTGGATTGAGCGTCAGCCTGCGAACCAAGTGTTGCTGGTTCGATTCCCAGTCAGGGCACAGAACTAGGTTGCACGTCAGATCCCCAGTTGGGGGCGCGAGTGAGAAGCACTCTCTCCTTTCCCCTCTCTCTAAAAATAAATAAATAAACAAAACTAACAAATAAATAAATTAGTTATTAAAAAAAAAACTCAACAGTTTTCCTTCCTAGACCAATACTATTCTTGCTCTATTGAGGAAGTTATTTGGGAGGCTAATGTAGGAAAGTCCCTTCCATACTATCCTCATCCAGTACACTTTAGTTTATGTAGGTACAATTGAACAGTATTACAAGAAAATTTTACATTGGTATAGAATTTTATACTTTTCAAAGCATATTCACAACCATCATGACATATATTCCTCACAGTGTGCATTTTGTAACATCTTACAAAAATGTAACATAATGTTATTAAACATTTCCATCTCTGACAGCTATTGAGTTTGTTTCCAACTTTCCTGACATTATAAACAGTTCTGCAGTTCACAACATAGTATTTACATATTTCAGCATATATGTACATTTTTCTGTGAAATGGATACCTATATAGAATTTCTGGATCTAAAGGCATGCACATTTAGAATTTTATATATACTTCATGGTCACACTTTATAAAAATATGTATTAATTTAGAGTCTTAGTAATATAAATAGAGACAGACCCACAAGTCATAAGTGTACACCTCACTGAATTATCACAAAATACACAGCCATGTAACCACCACCCTCATCAAGGAAGAAAATCGTTCTAGTGCCCCAGAAGCCCTACTGCGTTCTCCCAATCACTATTCCTGTCCTTTTCAGCAAAGGTCAATTCTAACAGCAGAGATCAGTTTAGCCTGTTTTTAAGTTTTAAAGAATGAATGGACTCATACAGCACTTGGCTCTGCATTTATTTGGGTGATTAATTCAGCTTTCTGTGAGCTTCTGTTCATTCATGTTGCTTCTTATGGAAATTTATTTGTGTTTGTGTTATTGTGGTTTAATTTTTACTTCTCGGATGGAAATGAGGTTGACCTCCTTGTACGTTTATTGGGCATTTAGACATGAACTTGTATGAAATCCCTGCTAAAGTCTTTTGTCTGTTTTTCAAGTAGTTTTTCCCTTGTTGATTTGTAAGAACTGTTTATATATTTTTATATGAGTTCTTTATTTAGTATATATTTTACTGATCTTTTCTAACTTTGTGCTTCCCTTTTCTTGCTTTTAATGGTTTCTTTTGATAAACAGATGTTTTTAATTTTGATGTAGTCTACTTTCTCAAGCCTTTACAAGTAATGCTCTTAAACTTTCCCACCAAGATCATAAAGTTAATTTGTTATATCAGCTTTTAGGAGTTGTGTTATTTTGCTTTTCACATTGAGGACTATCCATCTGGAATTAACTTCTGTGCATGGTGTGAGATGGAGTTCATTTACCCCCCATATGTATAGTAATTTAACTTGCACCAGTTACTGAAAACATTCAGTAGTTTTTAATACTATTTACAATTCTAACCTTAGTTATAACTCAAGTATCTGTATAGTCATGGGTCTCCTGCTGGGCTTGATTCTGTGGCTCTGATCTCTTTGTCTATTTTTATATCAATACTGACTGTGTTGACCCTGGCCAGTGTGGCTCATTGGTTGGAGCATCCTCCCTGTAAAGTGCAGGGTGGCAGCTTCGATTCCCAGTCGGAGTGTGTGCCTCAGTTGCGGGGGTTCCCTGGTCAGGATGCTGGGCACACTGGAGAGGCAACCAATCTGTGTTTCTCTCTCACATGGATGTTTCTCTCCCTCTGTTTCTCCCTTCCTTCCCCTCTTTCTAAAATCAGTAGGCATGTCCTCAAGTGAGAATAAAAAAAATACTAACAACGTTGAACTTTATCTGAGTTCTTTAGTCCTAGAAAACAAGGACATTTAAAGAAATCCCCCACTCTTCTCATTCTGGGAAACTGCTTGCTATAACGAACCAGCCTTTTGCATGTGACTTAAAGGATATTTGTAGATAACCTGCCCGGTCCCAGTCTGGCCTGATGGAACCATTTGCCACAATGTTCGGCCTAAATTCACCTAGTAATTGAAGTGTTCATCTGGGTTAGTTGTCTTTATCCAAAAAATAAACTTTTCATATCTCTATATCAAGCAGATAGCTGCAGTTGGGAGCTGGGGCCCCAGGCTGCACTCCCACAGAAACAGGACGATGGGGATGCTTTCCTTGTTGATGTGGGCATTCAAAAGAGACAGCTCCTAGAACACTTAAGGAAAACCCTCCTAGGTGGTAAAACTGGCAAGAGGCTTAATTAGGTTTTAAAAAGACTTACATGAATCAAAAAGACCGAGAAAGAATTTATAATTACAAGGACGCTATAAGAAATGTCTAGTAAAAGGAGTTGGAGAGACTCTTAATTCCTTTTGGCACCAGGGAAATTTCAGTTCTTCTGCACCTATACGTGCCCTTCTGAGAGCTCCCGTTTGTTATTGCTTTGTATCAGAGTGAAACAGGTCAGACTCAGGCCTCCACATTCCCATTCTTTGTTTCATGAGAGTTTGCTGGAGTTATTCTTCCCCACTGACCAAACTTTAATGAAACTTCTTTTTTCCCCACAGGACCCTAAACTTTGACTTACCCTTAGCCGAGCTAACATTTGCATCTAGAATAGCCCTTCCTTAATACAGTGAGAGACACTCTGTGAACCTGGCTGACTTTTCCTTGTAAAAGGAAAGCCCTTTCTGCCTGATTTTGCAAATGCTCACAGATTTCCCTATTGTGATAGTCCACCTCACCCTCTTACAATAATCTTCAAAAAACAACTTTCCTAAGTCTGGATTTCTTTTTATTTGACAATACCATGCTGAATTTATTACCATAGTTTTATAAGAAGTCTTAATACCTGGTAGAGTAAAAATTTTCATTTTGTTAACACCCCAAGGCAGAGTTTTTATTTTGGTGAATCTTTCCTAAGGGCATAATTCTAAGTATGTAGAATACTTAATTTTTATTACATCATTTATACAAATTAAAGCTACCTTACATAAATTATGATTTATTTACCAAGGTGGAATCTTAAGCCCACCTTTAACCTGAATAACCAGATTAGATAATGGTGATTCAAGGATAACAATCATTCCAGACAATAATTTCTCTAATTATGAAATAAAAAAAGGGGGACGGGAAATACAGTAGTCCCTCTCTGTACCATGGTTCACTTATCGCAGCCTCACTGTATCATGGGATTTTTTTAAATATTATATTTATTTATTACAGATTTTTCAATATATTGCAGGATTTTGCAGTACTATATACGTGTATTGTTAAAGTTATGTAGGTTTAAGAGTGTAGAATATGTTTAAGAACATAAGTAGTGTTTATAAAAGTGTGGAAAAGGTTAATAAGGGAGTGGAAAAGGTTAATAAGAGACTGGGAACAGTTTATAAGTGCGTGGAAAGGGTTTATAAAGCCTTAAAGTATATATAAATACTAAAATAAATGTAAGGTTCCTACTTCATGGATTTTCACCTATCGCAGGGGGGTCTAGAATACCTGCAAAGAGTGAGGGAATACTGTACATCTAAAATAGTACTAAAAAGAACAACTTTAACAATCAGAAAAGGAGAAATTCTGAAAAGTTACTGGAACACAAAAGGCAGGTAAGATTGCATTGACAGAAATAACAAGAGCTGAGGACACCAGTGCGTCAATTATATGGAGGAGAAAACTCATATTAAGATATAAATGACTACAAAATAATTATAGAGGTATGATAATCTTGAATTAATAAATGTGGGTATCAAGAAAATTCCCTGTGTAAATAAATGGCAGAGTAAACAATAGAAGAGTTATTCAGACAACTTGCCCCAAGTGTCAATTCTACTCCACATTCCCCTAATTGAATTGTTAGTTGTGATCTTAGACTCCAACTTGAAGCCCTAATTGTAGTAGGAATTCGGGCACAAAAGACTCATGGAAGAGCTTGGCCCAGGAGAAGCAAAATACATTATGATTCATGCTCCACTCTCCCCAACGGAATGTTGGGTTCTCACACCCAGGAGCAGAAATACCTGCAAACTCCACGTAGCTTCACCCTCTACATCTTCCCCCAAACCACAAAGGGAAAGTTTCTACTGTAATCAGAGTCCCTGCCTACATTCAGACAAAGCAGATATTGTTAAATCGTGATTGAAAAAAATGTAGAAAGCATAAATTTAAGAAATGTGTGTCTCTATTATTACCTTGTAGGTTTATTATATTCTCTCACGGTGTCCTTTTGGCATAGAAGATGGGAAGAAAAGGTTTGGGATTGAAAGACTACTAACTTCTCACACTTATTCATCTGCCTATCCACTCCATGATGTGAGTATTAGCTTGGTTTCTCTTTTTTGCTAGGTTGTTTAATTCGTTCACATGTTGGGAAAATCCCCAAAGGCTCCCTAGTTGCAATCTGAGAGCTTTAGCAGCAATGCTGAAACATATACTTAATACATCTTCACACCGAGGTTTTAATGGAAATTTATTTGGGGAAAATTATTACATTTACACATGATTTTTCTTTAGGATCCATATTGAAAATAGCAGTTTTAGACCCCTAATAGCCTCAGCAGTCTTGAGAAAGAAGAAAAAAGTAGGAGGGATCAGAATGCCTGATATCAAACAATACCACATGGCCACTATAATCAAAACAGTCTGGTACTGGCATAAAAACAGACACATAGATCAATGGAATAGAGTAGAGAGCGCAGAAATAAACCCAGGTCTATATGGTCAATTAATATTTGACAAATGGGGAAGAAGCATAAAATGGAGTAAAAATCGCCTCTTCAACAAATGGTGTTGGGAGAACTGGACAGGGACATGCAAAAAAATGAAACTAGCCCACCAACTTACACCACACACCAGAATAAACTCAAGATTGACCAAAGACTTAAACATAAGCTGTGACACCATTAAAGTCCTAGAGGAAAACATAGGCAGTAAAATTTCAAATATACCATGCAGCAATATTTTTGCAGATATATCCTCTAGGGCAAGGGAAATAAAGAAAAGAATAAACAAATCAGCCAACATCAAATTAAAAAGCTCCTGCATGGCTAAAGAAAACATGATCAAAATGAAAAGGAAACCAACTGTATGGGAAAATATATTTGCCAATGTATCAAACCCTCAGACAAGGGTTTGATCTCCAAAATATATAAAGAACACATACAAATCAACCCCTGGAAAAACAAACAATCCAATTTAAAGGTGGGCAAAGGACCTGAACAGACACTGCTCCAAGGAGGACATACAGAGGGTCCATAGACATATGAAAGGATGCTCGACATCACTAGCCTTTGGAGAGATGCAAATAAAAACCACAGTGAGATACCACCTCACACCAGTCAGAATGGCCATCAATAACAAACCAACAAATAAGTGCTGGCGAGGATGTGGAGAAAAGGGAACCCTAGTGCACTGTTGCTGGGAATGCAGACTGGTGCAGCCACTGTGGAAAACAGTATGGAATTTCCTCAAAAAACTAAAAATGGAACTACCTTATGATCCAGAAATCCACTGCTAGGATTATACCCGAAGAACCCTGAAACACCAATTCAGAACAACCTATGCACCCCTATATTCATTGCAGCACTGTTTACAATAGCTAAGTGCTGGAAACAGCCTAAGTGCCCATCCATAGATGAGTGGATAAAAAAACTGTGGTACATTTACACAATGGAATACTATACAGCAGAAAGAAGAAGGAACTCCTACCTTTCAGGGCAGCATGGGTGGGACTAGAGAGTATTATGCTAAGTGAAATAAGCCAGGTTGCAAAAGACAAATACCATGTGATCTCACCTATAAGAGGAACCTAATAAACAAATGAGCAAAATAGAACCAGAGGCATGGAAACAAGGAACAGACTGAGAAGGGAAAGTGTCTAGTCAAGGAACTAGTATGAATGACCCATGGATATGGACAGTGGGGTGGGGAGTGACTGTGGGAATGGAAGGTGGGTGGGGCAGGGGAGATCAAAGGGGGGAAATTGGGACAGCTGTAAATAAAAAAAGGATAGAAAATAGCAGTTTTAGTAAAAGAACATTTTAGAACATAATATTTGGAATTTCTGTCTGAATTCATCAGGTAACTTCTCATTTATAAAGTTTTAAAGCTGTAAAGGATTTAAATTACATGCATGAATTAAATGCATTCATGCATTCATTCATCAAAGACATAATTTGTTTTAATTATATGTAATGCATTTTGTTAGGTATTATTGGAACACATCCATTAATCACTCACAGACTAGGAATTTCTTGGATAAAGTATGCATTAAACTCCAAAACAAGCTATAGACTTCAATCCATAAGAAAGATTCAGACAAATAACTGATTCAGAAGAGTGATTCTTTAAGGCTGTCAGATCATTGTATAAAACTATTGAGCTTCATAAGTTTAACAAAGAAGTGACATTTTATATGATGCATCCATTCAACCAAACCTGAAAGCTTGATGGCCTAGTTTCTGGGGCTTTCTGAAGGAAACTTTTTCTTTTGTCTATTACATTTCTAAATCTCGCTACCCATTGGCAGTAGACATCGGATGGCTAAACATATATCAACTATATTGAGATCACTCCTCCCTTGGAACTTCTGTTTCTTGTATTCCTGTTTTATTCTTCCATACTTACAGTAGACTTTTTGATGACGTGCTCTCTTTTTGAGAAACAATTTCTTAGGAATATAGAAGAACAAGTATTTCCATTTAAACAAGTGGCATCTAAATCATTGCTTGTTTTTTTTTTTTTTTTTTTTTTTTTAAAGGTAATGCTGTTGTAGTATCCAAAAGCCCAAAGCCAAACTCTTTTCCAGGACTGAAATATTGGGCCAGACTTCTTCTGTCAATATTTATTCAACAGTATGGTAATTGACTGTAGTCAGTTCAACACTGATTAGTTGATTATCCTTGATGTTTCCCATAAGGGAACTGCAGAATTTTCCAAAGTGAATAGCAGTTTTCAACAGGAGTATCAATTTAGGTGAAACCGTCCTCTCTGCTCCTCCCACCCCTGCTCCATCCCTACCCCCCATATTTTTTTCTCTGGGGCAAAAGAATTTCTAAAAGATTATAGACTAAAAAATGTCACTGGCCTAAAATAGAGAAGTCTATGGTGTTAATAAACATTGGCAACACATTCTTTGTCAGTCTTTTTTCATAAACAGGCTCATTCAGTTTTTGAAGATTTTGAGGATTGTTTGTTTTTAGGGCATTAGTTCTCTTCTTCCTGTTACCAGGTCATGAAGCCAAACTATAAAGAGACCAAATATCCTCAGTCACCAGAAATTTAATCCATACATCTAGTGTTCCACGAGAATCCTTCAAGCTTATTAGAAAATCAGTGTTACTGAGATGTTGTTAGAGGGAGCTTTAATTTAATGTTAGTTTTTCTTTTTTTCCCTTTCTTTTCCCCTGAATTTCAGTTTAGATACTTGATTTTCCCTTATGTGCTTTAAAGAATTATTTTTTTCTGATACACAAATAGACTGCTTTTTTTTCTTTCTATTTCAATTGTCAAGGTTCAGGGGATTAGCTATAGAAGAAGAAAACTGTTGGAATCTGGAAGACTAAAATCTTATATCTTATCATATACAGATTTTCACATGTGCTTAATTTTAAATTGAATATGTATTCAATATTGTCTGTTGCCATTCCCTTGTCCAGGTGATCAGTTAAAAAGAATGTATTGAACAACTATGTATCATCAGTGCTTTGCTAGGCCCTGAAGAGATGTTCATAACAGTACTTAGTCGTGGGGAAAGAACCTGGGCATGAAGCAGTACTGAGGCTCCTGAGTGCTCATGTTTTTGTATATATTTTAAGTTCGTTGGGAAATGGATATCCGTGAGGATAGGTTCCCTAGAGGAAATTCTTGTCATAGCAGTAGGACTTTGGATCATTCACTTAACTTCTCTTGGGGTTTATTTTTCAGTCTCTACAATAACAATGTTGGGTTATTTCTGAAGTCTCAGCCAGTTCTATAGTTATATGAATCCCTGAGCTGCGAATACTATGTTAGATCTGAGTAGAGAAGAAAGAGCATTTTGGGTGAAATGAACAGCTTGAGTAACGCCAAAGCTTCAAACTTTAAACTTGCATTTTAAAATAATTGGGTGTAAGAAGTTAAAAAATAAGTCACTATTATTATGGTTCATTATAGATTTTAGTAAACAATTTCACATCAGTGGAATATAAAAGTCCAACTGTAGAAGTAAAAGAGAGCATTCGCCCCTCTCACTAACCTCATAAAAAGCACTGTTGGTTTACTTTGCACTCCTGCCTTTTGCTTTGTCCTTCACGTACTTTCTTCTTGACTCTCTGTAGGGTCAGTATTGGAAGCCGTCAGAACCTCCTAATCCTGCCAATGAGAGGTACATACTTTTCCAGAACTGGGCTCGGTTTTCGTACTTTTATAAGGAGCAGCCTTTAGATTTGATTAGGTAAGTTTCTTACATAGGATCATACCAATGATTAAAATATGATGTGATTTTCATTTACAATGGCATCATATTCCATTTTCTAAAATTTAATCTGTATTGTATTTTTCCATTACCATTTAGTCCCCTTATACAATGACCACACTATTGTCCGTGTCTATGAGTCCTCTTTCCTTTTTGCTCAGTCTCCCCACCCCCAATCTCCCCACCCCCTCGCTAGCTATTATCTTCTCTCCATCTATGAGTCTTTCTCTGTTTTGCTTGTTAGTTCAGTTCATTAGATTCCACATATGAGTGAAATCATATGATATTTATCTTTCTCTGACTGGCTTATTTCATTTAGCATAATGTTCTCCATTCTTTTTACAACTGTTCTTATCCACTACATTTTACATCTTCCCAGTTTTGTATCCACACTATAATTTAGTTGTTAATTTGAAACATGGTGCTGTTCAGAATGCTCTTAACCACCTTGCAGAGATAGCTCAGTGGTTCAGAGGTTGGTCCTTGGTACTTTGGTAGTCTGGGTTCAAATCCAAGTTCTTCCTCCTAGAAGCTATCTAAACTTTTTCAAGTTACTTAACCTTTAGGAGGCTCATCTGTAAAATGGGAGTAACAATAGCACTTTCCTTATGGGGTTATTTGATTATTAAATGAGATATACATTTTTCAGCATAGGAGCTAGCACTTACTGCTTAATACATAATACTTTTGTTTTCCTCTCAATCCAGGAATTTAGAAGATAGCAGAAAGGTTGTATGTGGGTGTGCACGTATGTGTGTGTTGATCTCAAAGAACTGTGAAGACAATTGTTTTATAACCTCAGTTATTTTTTTTATTTTATCTTTGGGCTCAGGCAATTAATAAGGTTAGTGTCTGAGCCTGTCTGAGTTCCATGCTCTCAGACAATTCCTTAGACAGTTTTATTAGCTAAGTAAGAAAACTATGGCTGTAGGCTTCTGCTTTGAACCATTACAATACTACATACATACAGACTGTTAGGAGACTCCTGCTATGATTTCAGTAAAGTAATAATCAGAACTATTCACTTGGTGATTTATTTTTCTACTGTGATGCTTGCACAGCATCACAGCATCCTTTTTAGGAGATTGATTTTGATGCATAAATTCAAATCAACTGAAATGTTACCTCAACAGTTTTGTTCAAGACAAATAAGGGGAAAGTTCTAAGAATACAAGGCAGCTGGGTATATAAGCTTTCTCTGAATTATTATATGGATTCTTTGTTGGATGGATGTTTTAATTGTTCTGAGTAATGGTCATTTAATTTTTTAAATTATAAAATAGCACATTTATCAAAAAGTTTAATAAAGAGATGTGCAAAGTTTTAAGTTAAATTTCACTTCCATTGAATTCTGCGTAAGTGACTACTATTGATTTGGTAATATCCATTCAGTCTTCTTTTTATGGGCATGCATAATAAAACACATTTTTTTCACCTAGAGCAAGGGTATCATTATTTGTTTTTTTTTTGAGGTGTTTTTTTTTTTTTTAACTAAATAATATATTATTGGTACCCATCCCTGTGAATGTACACAAATATATTTCATGCCTTTTAAAAGGACACAGAGTGCCATATTAAAATTTTTGCATAATTCATTTATCTATTTTTCTATTGAAAAACATTAGACTGTCTCAGATTTTTCTACTGTAAGATCAAGGCTGCCAAGAACATCTGCAGACATTGTTTCTTTGGAGAATGTTTTCATAGCATATTTTCAAAGAAGTGAAGTTGTCAGAATGAAGGTTCACATATTTTACGTTGAAAATATATTAAGAATATCCATCTAACATTTAAAAATTGTCTACAGGTGTTGCTGCTGTAAATTTTCCCCAAAGGTTTTTATTTATAACCCTAGATATACACAAACACATTACATCTCAGGTCATTGCAGGTATATCGGTAATACCTTGTTAGAACTTGCTAATTTCTTTTTGCAACAAAGTAGGAGTTCAGATATTTCATCAGATGATAGTGTCAAGCTTAAATTTAAGGACTTTTTAAGGTTTTTTTTTATCCTAGTAACTTTTCACTTATAGCAAGTTATACTCCTTATTTATTTCAATAGTGAGATAATTTTTAAATAAATTAAATTTTTTAACAAAATTTAATGTAAAGAATTGGTAATATAAAGTTTTAAACTAAGGAACTCTAAAGGCAAAAGAGAAAACACTGTGTTATCACAGAGGTAGCAATTGCAAAAAAATAGCTATGATCTCTAGGGTTTCTTTTCAGTGGTTATATATTTCTTTTTCTTAGTAAGAGACAAAGAAATTTTTAGGGTTAGAGGGCCATGCTATGTTCAACCAATGTACTCTCAAATGGTTCAGAAAGAGACTATATATATATATAAAATACACATATGAAGAGAAAGTGCAAATGGAATAATATTTTTACAATAAAATAATTAAAGAGTATGTAGATATTATTTGAATCATTCTGACAGCTTTTTGTATGGTTGAAGTTCTTTCCAAATAAGACCTTTAATAAAAGGGGAGTCCAGAAATAGACCCATTTATGTAGTCAATTGATTTTCAACAAAGGTGCCTGGTTACTCTTTGGAGAAAGGATAGTCTTTTCAAGGAAAATGCCATGGCAAATGGATATCTATATGAAGTACATGAATCTTGGTCCTTTGCTGTACAAAAACTTAAACTAGTATGAAATGGATCAGAGAACTAAGTGTAAGGGCTAAAACTATAAAGGAAGAATATATAGGACAAAAATAATGTTACCTGGAGTTAGGTATCGACTTTTCAAATAAGACATAAAAAGCACAATTTAAGGAAAGGATAAATTTGACTTTATTGAAATTAAAAATGTGTGTATTTTAAAAGATACTGTTATAAAAATAAAAAGGCAGACCACAAACTGAAGAACATACTTGCAACATATATATCAATAAAGGACTCTTATCTAAAATATTTAAGGAACTCTTACAACTCAATAATAAGACAAAATGAATGAAAGATGCAAGCAGTGAGATGTCTGTTTAATTAGAAATTATTGGATTAGAAATTTTGAAAATAAAGAATGAGAGGTTGAGTAAAATTAATATGTAATATGAAAAAAAATTAAATCCTCTTATTGGGAAATTAAGCTTATTCCCTTTATGTTCAGAGTTGCATAGTTTTGAAATTACACTTCAATATTATGTGCTGTAATAGATTTATATATAACATGGTATTAGGAAACTGGAAAGAATTTTTGGATTTGGTGAGCTGCTCTACATTCTCTAGTTCCTTTCTTTTCTTTTTTTTTTTTCTAGTTTCTTGAGGGATTCCTTACGGGGTACTACTGGGTATAAATAGCCACAACAAGAACTTGCTTTAAGACTTGAACATTTATGCCAATCAATGCTGTCACTTTTTACCTCTTTGTAAACAAGAGCTGAGCTGTGTATTTTGTAGAACTTTTACTAAGCAGTCACCTTTAATTCCTTGGTGTGCTTCCTACCTCACAGTTCCATAAGTATTTATCAGAGATCCCAACTTGGTGGGAGATGGAGCTTCATAACGACAACCGCTCTTGCCTAATGTGGTCAGAGTGCCTTCCTCAATTTTAGAAACAAAGATAAAGCATAAGTCTGCGCAGATTGTGCATGTAATTTTGATTTGTTAAATTAACTGCTAGAAGTTACATTACAGAGTGTTCTCCAGTTTATTTCAAACATGTAAATTCTTTAAATTTAGAAAAATTTTAAATTACTGCATTATTTCAAAATTAAAACTTTCACTCAGTTGGCTTTCTACTTAGATGTGTTATCCCTTTTACTCCTTACAGCAATTCTTTGGATAAGCATCGTCCTGCATTTTATGGTGTGGAAACTGAAGTTTAGAGAGTTTAGTAATGTTACCAAAATTATACGTCTAGAAAGCAGTGTAGCCAAGATTAGAATACAGGTTTGTCTGAATGCAAAACAAGGCTGTCTGGACTGTATCATTTTTCCAGCCTCTGATTCTATCTTTGTCCTCTTTTATAGGAACTATTATGGAGAAAAAATTGGCATGTATTTTGTCTTTCTCGGATTCTACACAGAAATGCTGTTCCTTGCAGCTGTAGTTGGCTTGGCTTGTTTTATTTATGGCTTATTATCAATGCACGGCAGCACTAGCAGGTAAGTGCAGTGAGTTACTCAATAGAGAAAATGTCTTGATCTCTTGCTGGTTGAAACTGGTGTTATTATTTTTCCTGACATCAGTTTCAGAATATTTCTTTGTGGCAGCATAGGTAATTGATAGTTCTGAAAAAGAAATATCAGAAAAGCTGCTGCCCCCCACCTGGTGCTTTATGGGAAATCTGTTTTAAACAATTAGTTCTAAAAATTCTGTTCTTCAAAGCATGACTTGACCTACAAATTGCTGCTGCATTCCCCCTTCGGCCGGATGTGAAGCTCTATAAACAGCTGTTCTGTAAGAATAGCTTTGGGCACATGTCACTTTTAAAGTCACTTTGCTGTTCCCTCTGCAGCACGGAAATCTGCGACCCTGAGATTGGAGGTCAGATTATCATGTGCCCACTCTGTGATGTGGTGTGTGATTATTGGAGACTAAATTCTACATGTTTGGCTTCAAAGGTATGTATGGATTTTGGTAGGCTGAAAAGACTTCGAATTTCCCTCCTTTTGTATTGCATTTCCAACTAAACAGTCCTGTGATGTTATTTTTGTTGTTACAGGTCTCCCATTTGTTTGATAACGAGTCAACAGTGTTTTTTGCAATATTTATGGGAATTTGGGGTGAGTTCATAGGGACATAAAAAACAACTTTCTCCGTGTTGTATGTGATATGGCCCATCTGTAGAACATGGCAACGGCGATTTTAGATCATTGTGTCTAGCGTCAATACACTGACGGCATACACGTCAGTGGCCTTTGGTTCTTGGTCCAAAAAAGGTTTCTGTGAATGTCTCATTTCTCTAAGAGACTGCGTAACTTTGGAACTTTCATATATATTCAGCTCACACTGTCTCCCAGCTATGGTAAAAAGCGAGGTCAAAGCCCTGGCTGCTGTGGCTCAGTGGATTGAGCATTGGCCTGCGAGCCAAGTGTCACTGGTTCGATTCCCAGTCAGGGCACATAACTAGGTTGCATGTCAGGTCCCCAGTTGGGAGCGTGAGTGAGAGGCAACCACACAGTGATGTTTCTCTCCCTCTCTTTCTCCTTTCCCCTCTCTCTAAAAATAAAACAAACAAACAAATAAATAATTTTTTTTAAAAAGCAAGGTCAAAAGTAATTAATTCAGGAGAGAATAAACATAAGTATTTGGTGGCTGGAGAAAATCGAGTCATGGATACAAAGTGGAATAAGAATTTTAAAAAGTTAGAGGGTTAACTAACTTTTGAGTCAGTTTGAGTTAGTTTCGGTATTTGAGTCTAAGTTCCCTCTGTCTAATTCTAGTGCCAGCTTCCAGTTCTATTTGATAAAACATTTCCATATAAAGTGGAAGGGCCCTTAATTTTGGAAATGTTCCATGATTTCATCCTTTTCATTTCACATGGGAAGCAGAAGTGTCACGAAGTTGCTCCTACCATCAGATAGGAAGATATTTTCTATAAGAGTAACTCAGAGGAGACCTATGGACTTCTAAAACATGTTCCAAAATTTGGGGAAAAAATAGATTTTTTTTTTCTTTACAATTAAAAAAGAATTTTTAGCAAACACAAATATGTGCATTTAAAAACTGGACAAAGTATAAGGGTAGCTTGATCCAGGCAAAGAGACAACGAAATTTGTTGATGTGTATGTGAAGCAGAAGGATTTAAGGGTTCCTGCCACCGCTGCCTGGCTGCTGCGGTCTAAAGAGAGAAGCCCGACCAGATTCAGAGAGAAAAGAGACTAGAGAAATCTTAGTAACAATTCTCTAGCAACCCCAGCTTTGGTAGTTGGTGTACGGACTCTCTTTGTGATGTGGCGGCCATACCCTGCCTCAGTCATTAATTGGAATGAGAAGTGAATGATAGGTGCACAAATTAAAATATACGTCGTAGTTTTCAGTTGTGCCTTTTGAGAGAGTGTTCACCAACACACCAGCTCTGTATTTCATCACAAATAGAGGAGCAACCACATGTGGAACTTAACTCCCAGCAACACTGTGAGTATTCTGAGGAGGTGCCATCATCAGTTAGTTCTTTCAGAAAAGTTTATGGTACCAGTGAGTTTATTTAGTTTTAGTTTTTGAGGAACTTGGCCAAATTCTATGAACACAAAACTTCAAGGATATTTGTTTTAGTACAAGTATAATTATCAGTGAAGCTGAATCAAAGGATGAGTTGGCAGCACAGGTGGGAAGAAACAACACTTATCCAAGGGATTAAGACCTGAATAATGTATACTGTCCTTTGTACTGAAGGGTAAAAATGCTTTAAAAATATATATATATCGCTTGTTTATAATGAAAATATATACCCATCTTTGGAAGTTCAAGCAGAATAATGAAACAGGAAAAAAAAATATTAAAGTTACCAGAACCATTATGCAACCAAATTGATATTAGCCAGATGGCTTAGTTGATTGGAGTATCGTCCCATACACCAAAAGTCTGTAGGTTTATTCCCAGCCAGGGCACATACCTAGCTTGTGGGTTCGATCCCCGACTGGGATGCATATGGGAGACAACTGATTGGTGTTTTCTCATCCACGTTTCTTCACATCCATGTCTCTGTGTGTGTGTGTGTGTGTGTGTGTGTGTGTGTGTGTCTCAAATCAATAAACATATCTTTGGGTGAAGACTTTAACAATGATTTAAAAATAGAAGAAACCTACTTGATTTGGGGTGGTGAACACACAATACAAGATATAGTTGATGTATTATAGAATTATACACCTGAAACCTATATAATTTTATTAACCAATGTCACCCCAATAAGTTCAATGAAAGGTAAATAAATGAATAAATAAAAATAGAGGAACACTTGGTTATTTTCTTATTCACTTTATTTCTCCATCTCCTGATTATGTTCGTTTTTATACATTTATTTCTCGATAGTCACATTGTTTTTGGAGTTTTGGAAACAGCATCAAGCCAGACTGGAATACGAATGGGACCTGGTGGACTTTGAAGAGGAGCAGCAGCAGCTTCAGCTGAGACCTGAATTTGAAGCTATGTGTAAACAAAGGAAAATGAACCCAGTGACTAAGGTAGGTTAGAAAACTGAAATGGGCAGCGTATCTCAGTGGACATGCTACTGTCGGTAGTCTCTCAAGTAATGATGTGTGTTTTAATTTGCCTTTAAAATACTCCCCAACATATAAATCATATAAACTTCTTTACATACTTTTATGACATATTTCAAACACATACAAAAGTAAATAGAAAAGTATCCTGAATCCCAGGAAGGACCCATCACCCAGCTTCAATTAATATTAATTCATGGACAGTCTTGTTTTATTTCTACACCTACTCCTCCCTGCCAGTGGATTATTTTGAAATAAACCCAAGGCTATGGGCTTTAAATATGTAGTATATAAATATGTGGAAATGAAAGCAGAGTTAATATGCAAAATTAAATTAGTATTATATTAAGAGAATGGGCTTATGAGTGATTGTTTTACTAGATCAAATTTTATTCAACTTCTCCCTTTAATTGATTATAATGGAAAAATTATTGAAGTGCTACCTGGGGCGAAAGTCTATATTTTGGAATCCTCACTGGCAAACCAGCTGTATGTTGACTGAGTAATTTGACTTCTTGGTACCTCAGCTTTTTTCATGTGAAAATGGAAAGTGCTTTGCCATCAAACACCAGACTCTTGATTGCATGTTCTTAGAGTTTCTACATTTCCATAATCTATCACCACCTTGTTAATGGATGCTGTTAAAGGGAGAATGGAATATGTCTCTAACACAGTCCCTTCAGTAGAATTCCCCATTCAGTTCCAGATACTATTCTTGCAATATAATGTTCAATATTCTTTACACAGTTTAGGCATTCATATAACATTGACTAAATTGCATTGAAACATTAC
The DNA here is from genome assembly GCF_987537825.1 of Furipterus horrens. Classification (NCBI taxonomy): domain Eukaryota; kingdom Metazoa; phylum Chordata; class Mammalia; order Chiroptera; family Furipteridae; genus Furipterus; species Furipterus horrens. Next base: position 29,318,598 of record NW_028327172.1, on the reverse strand, counting down.
AAAATTCAGTAAATGTATAAAGGGGGACAAACATCTCAGAAAATACGTTAACAACTTGGGTGAAATCAACAGTTTGAAATTACAAAGTTGTTGAAGAGATATTGTCATACTAATGACATTATGTGTATCTATTCATATTTCATGGGATAAAAAAGAAAATAAAAGCAGGCCTATTGGCTTTGCCAAAAAATATTAATATAAAACCCATGTGTACTAAATGATTACTTTTGAAACCAAGTGATGAAACAGTATGTATTGATTCCCTATGAATTATCCACTTAGCTGTAATGGTTTCAAAATCAGGAGATATTTTTACTTATTTGCTGTGCTTCATTAGTGGTTAATACAACCAAAGCTCTCACATTTGAGTCCATATTGTGAACACAAACATCCATATGTGGACACTCACACATGTTCACACACCAATATGAACACACACATATACACACATATACACCTGTTCGTAATCACATATATACACACATCCTGGGGTTCGATAGAGCTCTAGGACAGTCTACTCTACCTGTTGAGTTCTGTTTCTACACAGTCTGCCCTGAAAAGGCACAAAATGTGAAACTTCATGTTTTAGATAGACTTATATGATTTAGATTTATGCTTATAGCTATTTTTTACTGTGTGACAGTGTTTTTTATGTAGCTAAGAATGACAGCTGCTACAATTAATATCTTCCTTTAATGACTTCAAAAGTGTGAAAATGGACAAGCCTGAGCTCCTGACCTCTGTGGAAGAACACAATCCTATAAATATAAGAAGGCATCCTATTTAATATCATGCTGAGCAATTACAGAGCAATGCAATTCGACTCAGTTCAATTGAATTAGAATGGAATTATAACATCATTAAAACATATCTACTTAAGCAACTGCCCTCCTGTCTACCAGGCCAATACCGCTCCAATTCAACATTCAGGAAATAGCATGTACCCGTTATATCTCAACTAAGAACCCTGAAGCTTTCTACCTAAAGGGAATGAATCTGCTATAATGTAGCTTTCCCTGAGCTGTGGTGGACCCTTTTGGGAGGTTTCTTATTTACCTGGGCTTTGTGATTTTGACTATTGCTTGGAGTCCCAACTTTGACGGTAGATTTTGAATTTTGCTATGATTTCTTCAAAATTACAGGAGATGGAACCTCACATGCCTCTCTATAGTCGGATCCCATGGTACTTTTTATCAGGAGCCACAGTGACATTATGGGTGAGCATTTTTAAAAAACTTCTCTCTTTGACATGCAGTCATATTAGGATTAACTCAACAGCTTTATCACAAGCAACTCTGGAGTCCTTTTCTTCCTCCTCCCTCTCCACTCTTTTTATCTTGAATAGAACTCTTATATAAAATAAACCATAATTTACATGGATGCACCATAATTCAACCTTGGAAAAATAGCTGGGGTGAGGGAGAGGTGCTTTATCTTAGAGCCTGTCCCTCCCGCTCTCCCAGCTCTTCATTAATTAGGTGAAAACTTGAAACCAGACCAGCTTAAACTATTCCATTGTAAATTATTTGGTTAGTTTTTAAAAAATAATTTATTTGTCTTTATCTCCATTTAAAACATCTACACAAAGAGAATAAAAAGCCCTTATACCATTAAACTTCATTATCTTGCTGAGGTGAACAGGGGAATGTCTACTTGAAGAATTTAATTATCATATCGCATTATGAGGGAGTCAGGTTTCTCCATGCCTTTTAGCTAACAGATTCCTGGGTCACCGTGATCTCCCTCCTGCCCTCTCTTTTCCAAATGTGTGTCTCTTAAGTTGGACTTTAATTTTAGGGAAAGAAGTATGTTAACCTCTGAGACTTTAGCGTTTTGAAGTATAAAAAATTAGCAATTGTAGACTACAGCTTAGTCTCACCAGTCCATATTGTCCTGTAATCTCTTATCTTTAACATTACTTGTTAAATATATTGATTTTTCAGTTTTAAATATGCATTTCTTAGGTGATATAAAAATCTAAATAAGAAAAGAGGATTAAAATAAAGGGAATAACAATCAATTTCTTCTTGAGAAATTTTACAGAGTATAGTCCCAGAAAGATTATTCTGTTTTATTTCTAGTATTCATTCAATTTGATTCAGTTCCTCAACTTTCAGAATAAAATTCTCCAGTCATTGAAATAAAGCTATCCTTAGATCTTTGTGTTTTTGCAATATGGGAAGTATATAAAACTTATACCAATTCCATACAAATATCTAAACTATCAGGTATATCAAGCCACTAATGGCAGCATTCTAAGGGGAAATAACAATGTTTAAATGTGTTTTTCTTGGGAAAGTAAGTCATCTTCACACTCTACATGTCTAACTACAATCGAGGGCAGAGGCTGGCAAACATTTTTTTTTTTTTTTTTTTTGTGAAGAGGCCAGATGTATTTTAGGTTTTGTGGGTCACAGATAATTGTCTTTATTTTTCTTTACAACCTTGGAAAATGTAAAACACATTCTTAATTCGAAGGCCATGCCAGAAATGGTAAGGCCACAGGCAGGCTTTGGCTTTCTGATTAGTTTTCTTAACTCTTGCCAGGGGATGGGCCGTGAGTGCTTTTCTGTGTTAGATTTACCCAGCTGCTTCATAGGCCTCGTCTCTAACGTGGACCCTACCAGTGTTCATTTCCTGCTCTCGGTGGTGAGAGAGACTGACTTGGTTTTCTTTCCATGGCAGAGCTGCTGAACGGAATAGAATGAGATCAAGAGAACAGTATGTTCCGGAAATGTATGCAGCCCAGAGATGCAGGGACCAGAGTGACCAGTCCTGTGTTTTCCTTCTACAGATGGCTCTTGTCATTGCGTGTATGGTAGCTGTGATTGTCTACCGCCTGTCGGTCTTCGCTACGTTCGCCAGCTTCATGGAAAGCGAAGCATCCTTAAAGCATGTCAAAAGTTTCCTCACTCCTCAGATCACCACATCGCTCACAGGGTCATGCTTGAACTTCATTGTCATCTTGATCTTGAATTTCTTTTATGAAAGAATATCTGCTTGGATTACAAAAATGGGTAAGCTGGACAAATTGTCAGTACGACTTTGAAAAAGGGTTCCTGCCAATGCTACACATCTATTTTTAGATCATCCTTCAGAAAGTTAATTTTTTAAAGGCACATTTAAAGGCAGTTTTGCTCTCTGTGTGGACCCAATATCCTAGTACTTCAGAATCCCCTCACAACTACCTTCAAGCCAATGTAGTGGAAGCAGGAGGAAGAGCTAAAAAGAAGAACTGGGACTCTATAGATCTTTCTGAGTATTCTTACCTTAATTGTTCCTTGATGGGGCAAATTGAATCCTAAGTAAAATTCTTACTTTTCTCAAGGCACAGATAATTTTTATTTTGTGTGTATGGTGTTTAGGAGGTATTTGGCTTTGAAAGCCATCATGAGAAAAATAGATCAGCTTCTCTTTAATAAATTTAAAATTTAGCGCCTCTCTTTTCAGCGGCAATGTCTTTGAATCTAGATTACTTTCTTTTTAAGATATTAAAAGTTGTCCTAAAGCCATGAAAGAGGGTGAAGTGGGAGGATGAGCCAGGGAGAGGAGTGCCAAGCAGAGCCGCTTCCAGTCTTGCCTCCAGCCAGCAGATCAGAGGCTCGGCTCAGGGCCCCCGCTTTTCTCTTCAGGAGCCCTGCCTCTGACTCTCTGCCCCAGCAGGCTCACTGTGCCCAAAAGAACATTTTTCACTCAGCACTGGAGTGAGCACTCGGAAGCACCTTTCATTAAATATTAGCCTCTGATTCGGAGTTCTTCTCTCAATTTATATTTTTCTGCTAGCAACAACAAAAACATCAGAGCAGATAACACCCAAAAGTGAAGTACTTTAAAAATCGCAGCTTTCTTTGGTGAGAAAAACCCCTTGTACAGTGGTACCTCGGTACTCGCCGTTCTGTCATTCTGGAGCTTTTGATGAGTGCCGAAAGTGACGCGTACCCAGTACCAAACCATGAAGCATTTTCTCTTGCGGGGCGACCTCGGGACTCATACAAGTTCTAGCAAGTTCATCGAGTCCCGAGCAAGCGCTGCATGCTGAAACTGATTTTTCTCATCAAAGTGGGATGAGTACGGGGTTTGCCGCGTTCTGAAGCCGATGAGAACTGAGGAACGACCATTCGCTTTTGAGATTTTGTAAGAATGCAGTTAAATGTCACTAAAATGGACGTGTTATCTGTGTCTTTAGAATAATGTGTGTTAATATTTCAGTATCACTGAAAATGCCATGGATTTGATTGGACCAGGAGGTCAGAAAAACATGCTCTTTTACTCTTATGCCTCATGACGCTTTACTGCGGTGTGAAGAGAACCTAGTGTTTTCTTATCCTTGGAATCCATTAAATGAGAGATCATAAGGAGAGGAAAGTGTGGACTATTGCTGCCACCGTTTGTGTAGCGTGGCTTTAAAAATGTATAATGATCATTTAATTCATGAGAGAAAAAACACCATTTGTTTTGGAAATTATCCTCTGCCCTTGGTATAAGTTTACTTTGTTTAAACCTCATTGGAAACAGATGAGAGATCAGATGTGTTTACAGGATATCATATAGGGTGTGGGGGTGGGCATGGGGCTCTTCAGTCTGATAGGGGTGCCAGTTCCATACTCTGTGCGATTCCAGGCAAGTATCTCCCCCCTGTAATGTAACACAGACTGCTTCCTGGGCTTCTCCAGTGATTAGATTAACAGAGTCTGCAGTAGAAAGCCTAGCACAAATCTATCGTTAACTTACTATTGCTCTATTTTGAGCAGAGTGGGAAACATTTCAACAGGCTCTCAGAATAATAAGACTAGATACCCATTTGTCCCAGGGAGTGAAAAATTTTAAGAAGAAACAGGAAGGTGCATTATTAAACCTGGGTGTTTTTTACTTACCAGAAATTCCTCGAACTTACCAGGAGTATGAAAGCAGTCTGACCTTGAAAATGTTCCTGTTCCAGTTTGTAAATTTTTACTCGTCCTGCTTCTACGTAGCTTTCTTTAAAGGGAAGTTTGTTGGCTATCCTGGAAAGTACACATATTTGTTTAATGTGTGGCGAAGTGAAGAGGTAAGAACTCTCTTGAGAGGTGAGATTTATGGTTTCAATAACTCAGTGTTAATACCATTTTTTTTTGCCCGGCACAAATTCAGATTTATTCATATTGCAAGAGAAGTCTCTAAGACACTGACTCTGTCCATAGAGAATATTGGTCTTAGAATCCTGTCATCGGACAGACATTCCAGTTCCTTTTGGGCAGGAAGCTATTTGGTGCTTATTGTTGGTAGCAAAATGTGAGCTGTGAAATGGAATAAATGAGTTCTGTGTTCCAGAAGTCTGCCAGCAAAGGGAGAATAACTTTTTCTTAAGTATAGCAGACAGGGCTCCACCATGGGTAAGAGTAAGACCAGATCAATGGTTTCCAAACCTGGTTGTGTATCTAAATCATATGGAAGAAATAACAACTTCCAGCCCAAACCCAGACATAAAGATGCAGAATTTTCAAAGAGTAAGATCTAGAAATCTCTTGTTAACACATCCCAGCACCGAATTTGATGCATCTAGCCTGACATTGGTCTGCGGTCATGCTTGGCCTGTTGAGCTAAATACCCCTTTATATCCACTTAGTATCCATGTCAACCCAAATCATTACATTCTGCTCTTCTGGTTTGGGATTTCTTTAGTTGCAGAAGTCCCATCTTTCACCATCTACTTCTTTTTTTCCTTCTTGCTTCTGACTAGTGTGACCCTGGAGGCTGTCTGATAGAATTGACAACCCAGCTGACCATAATAATGACTGGGAAACAGATTTTTGGAAACATTAAAGAAGCCATTTATCCGTATGTATAACTTAGCAGTTTTTGCTTGATTTAAATAACCATGAGAGATTTCCTCTGAAAGAAGATGAAATTCTTTTATTATCATGGTGTCTTTGTTAGCAAATATTTCAATCAATGAAAAAAAAAACCTTCACATTTAATCAACAGTCGAGTACGTAAGGAAATATAGTTTTTAAAATATGCATCTCTGCTGCTTGAGTGATGTTGGGGGAAGGCAAATCATCCCCCTCTTTTTGGAATAATCCACTGAGATATAGAAATATTGCATCCTCTGTAGATTATTCTGCATGTCGCATATTCTCAAGATAACAAAAATTAAACTGTAAAAGTATCCATTTTTCGTGGACACGTTTAGGCACAAAAATTGACCATGGATGAAATACTGACACATGAGAGGTTTGCTCTCTGTTCAAAAAGGACAGCAATGATGGATACCTTATAAAAAGAGAAAATCAAAATAACAATTGATCTCAAATGTAAGATGAAAGTTCCCCTGGATAAAGAGAGAAAGAACCATAATCCTGAAGTCTTGCAAGGGTCCTAGTTAGGAAATGATAGTGTCAATCTTGTTTAGCACCTGCAGTATAAAGTGGGCTGAAAGTACTCCGTTTAACCCTTTGAGTGCCAGCATCACTGTGAGTGACGCTGACAAATTTTCCCAAAAGTGCCAGCGTCGCTTCAAGTGACTCTTTTTTTCGATGGCTATAAATGTAAATAACAATGGAATAATTCGTATTTTATGTTTTGTTCTTGTTTTTGTAGCTCAGGTTATACATTGATATAATTTTTTCTTGTGTTGATCCAAATTTCAAATTATGCATGGCACTCAAAGGGTGAAGACAGGTGGCTGTCCGAACTAACTACAGTGTGGGCAGAAGTAGGTTTACAGTTGTTTATATGGAAAATAATACAATAATTAGTAAATAATACAAGAATAAACCGTTTTGCAATACTCACAACTGTAACCCTCCTTTTGCCCACCCTTGTATATTTTAACTCAGAGAAGGAGTTTATTTTCCCTTATTCATGAAAGAAGTTTCTCCCATCGTCCCCCAGTTTCAAAGTGCTCCTAGTGTTCTAGTTTGTGTACCAACAAAGGAGGAACACAGACTTATCCTTTCAAATAGCATTTGATAACCACATCCCTAATATTGCCACAGAGAAATCACTCCAAACTGTTATTTTAAGACCTAGCTCTAGATTGAGTACCTGGTCACTGGTTCAATTCCTGGTCAGGGCACATACCCTGGTTCCGGGCCAGGTCCTCAGTTGAGGGTGTGCAAGAGGCAACTGATCAATGTTTCTCTCCACATGGATGTTTCTCTCCCTCTCTCCCCCTCTCTCTAAAAATAAATGAATAAAATCTTTAAAAAAACAACAACCTATGTTTTATGAGTTAAAGGAATGAAATATATTGATATACTCTAATAGTTAATTCTAATATTTTTTTGTCTACTTCCATTTGGATTTTCTGTGTAGGCAATTGAATCACATTATTGTTAATAATTATAGATTACACCTTCATTTCCATTTTTTTTTTTATATTTTCTCTTTCATCTTAATATGCTAAGATCTCTAGTAGAGTCTTAAATGTGATTATATACAATCTTAATTTGTTTTTGGTTCTAAAGGGAATGCTTCTAACTTTTCGCTATTAAGAATGATACTTGCTCAAAATTTTGCTAGATGCTTTTGATCAGATTTAGGTAATGTCCTTCTTTCTCTACCTTTCTGTAATAAATAGGTGCTTGAAATACTTGAGTGGGTATATTTTTCTGCAAATGACACAATTTTATATTTTTTCCTTAAATCTGTTGATGTGGTCTGTTACATTGTTTGATTTTCTAATAAAATTTTTTAAAAAAACCTTTTTGGTCCTTAAAGTAATCCAGCATTATCATGATATTTTATTTTTTATATAATATGGAGTTTAGTTAGGTGATATTTTCTTTAGGATTGTTGCATTTATTTTTATGTGTTAGGTAAGCCCTTGTATTTTTGTTGTCATGCATTTTCTATTGTAATCAATTTTTCATTTCCTTCGTGTCCTTTGTATCATGACACCTTACAAGTTAGTAAATTAAATAGAAAAAAAAAACATCCTATAGTGACCCTCTCCTCCACTTGTTCTTTAAAGGAACTGTCTCTAGGTAAATATATTTCTGTGGGGAGATTCAGGGTTGTCATATTTTCTTAATCAGCCCAATAAAAAACTTTTGAACTTGGCATGTATAATGAAAAGAACACCATATAGCTCTGCTTGCTCTGTGATCTTGTTACTTAACCTCTCTTACTGCCAATTTGTAGATATAACACCAATTCTGTAACCCTTTTTAAAAACTACTTTATGTATTTACTTTTATAACTTCCAACAGGTTGGTTCTAAATTGGTGGAGACGTCGAAAAGCTCGGACCAACTCTGAAAAGCTGTACAGTAGATGGGAGCAGGACCATGACCTTGAAACATTTGGATCTCTTGGGCTATTCTATGAATACTTAGAAACAGGTAATTTTCAACCACTTGTCTTGAAACGTAAAATAAGGCTGAGTAAAATACATGTTTTTTCAGCTCTTAGTATTTTTTTCTGCCTTGGACATAGCAGATGTTCAATAAATCATTAGCCAGTAGATGAAAAGATAGGTGGATGAATATAGAAATGGCTTTACTCTGCAAATAAAATATAGAATGAAATTTAGTTTCAAAACGTCAATCTTAAATATATTTTTCTTATTAATTGAGTGTTAATATTGAATCAAATAAAAAAGGACCACTTTTTAATACCTGATTCAAATGAGCTTAAATAGCTATTTCTCCTTTTGTTTGCTCCAAGTGACAGCTCAGAGAGAGAATAAGTTGAGAAACATTTTCAGCTACTGACATAACATTTAGTGTTTCCTTTATTTCATGCCTAAAAAAAAAATGGTTAAAAGCAGTTATTCAAGGGAAACCCAAGTTGGACACAATAAATCCATAAAGCAGTCAAGGGTTGAACAGGGAAGAGATGCTGAAGTGAAACTTTAGGAGAAGGATGGAGACTGCCTGTATCATCTACTTGGAGTGTTTGCTTTAAGTAATGGAGCTCTGCTTCTCTGGTGAAATTAAGGAGGATGATTTTTTGAACTTATTCTTAAGGCCCATAAAATCACTGTGGAATGACTGAGATGGCCTGAAATTGCTACTGATTCTCCACTGTAGTACATACATATGATACCTGGATTGCAATAGGTAAATTTAGGACATAGAGAAAGAAGTCTACTTTATTGATATATAGCTATCTGTAAAATTAGGTAGTCCTTGCTTTAAGGGGTGATAAGGCTAATTTTTGATTATATAAGTTTTGAATTAATTTGTATATAAATACATCAGAGAAATGATCACCGAAACTAAAAGATGAAATGAAGGTTAATAAAATTGACTACCATTTATTGAGACACGACTATGTTAATTTATTCTGGATGCTTTACATACATCATCTCTAATCTGAAAACATGCTACAGAGTAGTCATTATTCACTGCATTTTATTTTAGAGGATACTGAAATGTGTATAGGTTAATTAATTTCCCATGGGTCACAAAGATTTTAGGTAAAGCTCTAGAATTTGTACATGGAAAATTTAAGCTGTTTCTATATACTACTTCCCCTTAATTTCTTATTTCTTGGGTCAGTAGACAAGGCAGGAAATTAAGCTACTTGTTCACTTGGCTTAGTAGATGACAAGGCTGATTTTTATGAGAAACTTTTTAAAAGAAAAGCTGAAATCCAGAAATACTCATGATCCACCTAAAAATAGAGGACCACTATCTTTCATTATTATTTTATTACTCATGTGGAAAGCCTAGACCAACAGTTGCGTGAATTTTTTTATTCCAACCATGTTTGAAACAAAAAAACAAGTGGTGAGAGAAGACAGGTTACACAGGTATTAGATCTTAATGAGAGTAAAACTGATTTAGAAGGATGTCAGGATATCACAAAGGATCAGAACCTTAACAAATACTTTATTCTAGGAAATGTGGGTTTCCTCTGCCCACATATGATCTAGTATATATATTTCTGATGCTTTAGTAATTCATTTTCTGGTTTACTCTCAAATATATCTTGTTTTGCACTGCCTTTTTATCTGTTAGCCTCTTCAAATCTTAAATAATGCATTCATTCATAAAGTTTATAGTTAAGTACTTGTATATACCCAGCACATGCTGTCTATTGGAAGGATGCAAATGAATCAGTCATTATCCCTGTTCTCAAAAAGTGCACAGATCTGCAAGACAAACACACTCGATTACCCCACTACTGTGGCAGTGCCAGTGTCAAGGCTAGACCAGCATAGACCTAAACATAGACTATAAAAAAAGACATTGTTTTAAGAAGAATATCTTATCTAACAAGAATAGATGCTTCTTTAGATAAGCAGATCTCAAAAGAAACAGCAAGAATGCAACTGAGCTATGCATGCCCTATTTCTCCTTCCTATGTACAAATAAGTCACTGCTTTTTATGGGAGGAGGAAGTGGGCAGATGGAAAGAGACCGGCGTGTTTTGCTGGCGTAAATCCTTCCAAAATGCAGGAAGTGACAGGAGTTGGGCAGTGTTCCCTCTTTTCCCCTCCACAATAATGAGTTTGCAATTTTTTCTTTTTCCCTTGCAGTAATCCAGTTTGGATTTGTTACACTATTTGTGGCCTCTTTTCCTTTGGCGCCTCTTCTTGCTCTCTTGAATAATGTTATAGAGATCCGAGTGGATGCCTGGAAGCTCACTACTCAGTACAGGAGACCCGTGGCTGCTAAAGCTCATAGCATAGGTGTCTGGCAAGACATTCTTTATGGAATGGCTGTTATTTCTGTGGCGACTAATGTAAGTGGACTTATTTCGGAGTGTGACTTTGTATTTTGTTTTCTTGGGGATTGGGAGATGTGACTAATGCTTAACTCAATCTTTATTGAAGTTGATTTCATCATGGTGACAGTCCATAAAGATAAAAGATCCCTAAACTTTTATGTACTAAATACCACAGAGAAATCTGTGACATGGAAACTCAGAAAAACAAGGACAATTTTAAGATCATCCACAAGGAAAATTGTAGAGTCACCCTCATTAAAATACCACAATACAGTTTCATGGCATGTGACAAAGTAGATGGGAAACAAGTAATAGTGTAAAGGATTTGAGTAGTACAATTAAATCTTGATTATACATGAAGTTGTATACAACAAACAATATACAGCATTTACCTGTTATGCCTATGGAGAACTAAAAATAAAAATAAAAGTAAATTCTTCAAAGCATAAGTTTTACAGTGCATGTTCATCTAAAATAATATTATGAAAATTAAAGTTGGTAATGAGGTACTCTAAAAGAACAGTTGAACACTTAAAATTCATACTTCTAAGTCAACTTCATTATATAAAGAGGAAATGAAATTATAAGAATAATTAATTAAAATGAAAATCTATAGGAATCAACTAAAATCAGAGGTACAGAGAATTTATAGGGATAAATGCTTTTATTATTAAAAAAGAAGAAACTAACTTAAGAAACTAAGGAAAAATGTAATGTAACCTAATTAATAGAAAGTAGTAAGAAAATTAATAAAGATATAAACAGCAATAATCAAGTTAGAAAACAAACAAAAAGCAATGTAATTGCTAAGTAAATCAAGAACTGGCTCTTTGAAAAGACAAATAAAATAACCAAAAGTCCAAAAATCTCAAACAAGAAAAAGAGTTACAAGGTATAGTTGAGAAAATTGAGGGACTGCTATGTACCTGTGTATTCCAATACATTTTAAAATCTATTGGAAATTTTTTTGGAAAATAAGAAGTGCTAAAATTTGTTCAGTGATAGAAAAGCTGAATAGACCCATAGCTGTAGAAGTAATATTAAAAGGTTTTTAAAATTCTGCCACTAAAACTGTAGATGTCAGAGCCAGGTGGTTTTAAATCAACTTATCTAACCTAAAGGAAACACATTATTTATACTATTTAGAGCTCAGGAAAGGATGGGAAAATACCCTTCCTATGAAATCAAATACTGAAATTAATGGCACTGACCGGTGTGAAATTTTCTAGCTCTTGGCCTTCTCTCTCTGTTCCCTCCCCACCAATCTCCTCTCTCCCTCTCTCTCTCCCCCCGCCCGCCCCCCAGCATATGGAGTTGGTGCAGGCAAATGAAGCTCATTAAAGATAGTGGAACAGTGTATGAAACAATAAGAAATGTAGAAATCGAAAGGTGTGGTGGAAAGATCATGGTTTGGGGAGACAGATACACTTAGGTTCAATTTTCAGCTTAGTCACTTTCTAGCTATGAAATCTTGGACTACTAGTTATATACTGTGAATGAGGTATTTCATATTTTAGGCCAAAGACTCATATAGTAACATGATTAATAATAGCATTTTAATCATTTTGCACCCATATAGCATATGAAACTGAGTGATACAAGTCAGGCATTTATAAAACCAGATTGTTAGCTCATGATCTCTTTCTTGCTTTATCCTTTTTAGGCTTTCATTGTTGCATTTACATCAGACATCATTCCTCGTTTAGTTTACTTCTATGCCTACTCACCAAATGCCAGTGAGCCTTTGAAAGGATATGTCAATAACAGCCTGTCCATATTCCTGGTAGCTGATTTACCAAACCACACTGCGCCCTCGGAAAAACGAGACTTCACCACTTGCAGGTTTTCTCTTGTTTTCTTAGGCTTTAGTTTTGCCCTTTAAATATATTTCTCAAGTTCTTTATTTCCTTCATGCCTTACAATGTAAAGGATTTGCTTTGGTCAGGAAAACGCTTGGATAAATAAAGTGCATCAATTCTAGAATTCACACATTGTAAGATTTTTACTTGGAAGCATAGAATGTCCCAAAGTAAGAGAATATTATGGGTAAAGATAACATCAATTTTGAATTGTCTCGTATTTTCTAAATATATTGGAAATATTTCTCAGCAACAAATGCCCCCAAATTATAATACCTATAGATTATACAGCATATTTGTATTATATATGCATGTAATCTACTTGAACTTAATTATATGTCCTCAAAAAAAATAATGAAAAGGAAATAAAAATATGATCAGTTCACCATCCACCCCACTTGAAGGGTTTCTTTCATGCAATGAGTGTGAAATTGGATTTCTAAACCTACTCTTTCCCTACTTAGCATCTCATGTACTGTGAAGATTATTTTATCTAGGATGTAAAGATTTTACATACATAAAAGATCTGTATATAATGTGTATATAATTATTATATTATGATAGATGATATATAGATAGAAAGAAAGAATGAGTGTCAAAGCCCCTTAACTTAAATCTTAAACTAATGGCTTCATCTTGGATACCGACAAAGACGCAGCAAAACGCTGCAACACAAGTAGACAGAAGTGTTGCTATAGTTCATAATTGCGTCTAGAGGAATCAGCATAGTCTTTAAGAGCATGGACACTTGTAACATATTTCTTGATGTCATCACTGGATTAAACTTTTGAAGAATATAAATCTCTAGGGACTTTGTAGGAAACAATAAGCTCACAAAGTTGAGCACTAAGAACACTCCACAGGATAGTTAAAAAAATAAAATAAAAAGGAGTGTCAGATAAGCCAAGAGAAAATAGAATTTCAAGAAAATAGAAATTGTCAACAGTGTTAAGTTCTATTCTCAAAAGGTCAAATGAGGACCAAAATGTTCCTTCAATTAAATAACAGGAGACAACTGGTGTCACTGGGGTGATGGATAGAACTGTGTTAAGGGGCAGGAAGAGAGGGAATGGAGATAGCAACCATTGTCTTCGAAGGGCAAGAGAAAAGTTGCACTTGTGTCTCCTGCTACATCTATACTACACATAAGCAACATATGGCCATGATTTTTTTAAAATGATTTTATTTATTTATTTTTGAAGGGAAATGGAAGGAGAAAGAGAGGGAAAGAAGCGTCAATGTGTGGTTGCCTCTCAATCCTCCCAACCGGGGATTGGGCCCGCAACCCAGGCATGTGCCCTGATTGGGAATCGAACTGGTGACCCTTGGTTCACAGGCCAGCGCTCAATCCAAAGAGCCATACCAGCCAGGGCTGGCCATGATTTTTATCTGTACAAGAAAGAGAAATGTTTTAAGGTAGCAATTGTCTTACTGTGATTTGACTTTGGAGGTTTACTAAAAGGAGTAATAAAAATTTATGCTAGATCTCTCTGAAGCTCCAGCTAATTTTTGTATTTCTATTTTTCAGGTATAGAGATTACAGATATCCTCCTGATCATGAGCTGAAATACTTTCATAATATGCAGTTCTGGCACGTCCTCGCTGCCAAGATGACCTTCATCATAGTTATGGAGGTAAGCCCTTCTTAACATTCATTCCAGTTAGTCTCTCTGCTCCCTTTAGCCATATGTTTCTAAAGGTATCTGCTCAACAAAAAATTAGCATTATCTCAATAAACTGTTCTGACATATTTGTCGTCATAAAAAGCAACATAGGGGTATTTTCAATATAATCAATGCTTATTAGTCACTTACTATTGTTGAAGATATCAAAGTGACAGGAAAAATTAAATATGGTCTCCTCCCTTGAGGATCAAAAAATGGACAGAGGACCCACTGATTTTACTGAATGCCAATTATATATTGGTTCCAGAAGCTATAAGAATAGTCTTATAATTTACACTTGATTATTAACCCTTTAAGAATGAATCTCAGACTTAGCAAAATGAGGCATTTGGTTTAAAGATAATCAGCTAATATTAAACCTGGGTTTTAATGACAGATGTCTCACTCCCAAGTGTTTGCTCTGTCCATTATATATTATGTTTCTCCCTTGTGGAATTTTTAGTACAATTATAGATATAAGACATGCAATAAAAAAGAACAAATACAGAGATGGCATTTGACTAAGATAGAAATTGAGTGTTACAAGCCATAAAACATGAAAGCCAATGAGGGAGAAATAAATCAATGTAAGGCACTTTTCCACTCTACAGTAAATTCCAATAATGGAAAAGCCTAATGCAAGCACACGAAGTCTAATCAGTTTTTCTTTATTTTATTTTTATACATAAAAGTAACTTAAAAATTCTTATAATTTTACACGATAAAAGGAAAGACAGCAGTCTTATGTAATATTCATCTACGTGTTTTTCCTCTTCCTTCCTCTCCCACTGTTTCTCTCTCTTTCTCTCTCAGTATTTCATATATCACTCTTTTATTCCCACATTTTTCATTACCTTTCTATCTGGTAAATTACACAAGGAGTCTTTTGATTTTTTGCTTGTTTGTTTATTCTGTTGAGAAAAATTATGGGCCATCAATGTTTGAAAACTTGTATATTAAAAATGTTTTTTCTTTCCTTATAGATGATTAATTGGTATACAATTCAGGATTGAAGGCCCTTTTTCCTGAAAATTTTTCAGCCAGCTTTATTTAGGCATTCCTGAAATTTCTTAAGACATTGTTCAATTTGTTGTCAACTTCCAGTGTAGTTACAAAATGCAATGCCATTCTGATTCCCCAGTCTCTGATCTTTTTATATGTCAATAATCTTTGGGAATTCTCTCAATAGTCTTTCTTTTATGAAATTTCACAAGACACTTTCTTTATATGGGACCATACTCATTGTTCCGGACATTCACAAAACCCAGTAGGTCTGAAAATATATTTACCCTTCAAGTTGTGAGAAAAATTGCTTGTCTTGTTTCTTTGACAATTTCCTTTTTTTCCCTCTGTTCTATGTTTCTAGGACATCTGTTATTCACATATTATATTATCTATTTTGAAATTTTGCTTATCATTTTTTTCTTTCCAGTGAATAGATGGGTTTATATCTTTGTCTTTTTATTCTACCATTCTTTTGCTCTGTTCGTTACTCTTTTTCCTCCTAGTTCCTACTTTTTGTGTTTCAGTCTTTTTCTTTCATGTTAGATTCTTGCTTATATATTTATTTGGTGGTTCTTGACGATCTGTTCATATTTAAGAATGAACCAATGAGAGATCATTATAAACTTTGTGTTCATACACGAGGAATGTCGCTTCGTGGGTTTCAATGTAGTGTGATAAGATAGCGAGGGGACCTCTCCACTTGAGACCTATAAAATTTTGATATCTGTGGTTCTAATTTCACAGACTATTTTCCCAAGGTACAAATCCTCCAGCCTCCTGTCTGTGGAGCTGTTTTATTGCTGGCTATATTCTGACATCTGGGCAAAGCAGAAGGAGTAGGGACCTCAGAATTCAGTATGCCGAATTTCACTTAGCTACCCGTTTTCAGTGGCCCTACACCTCCATTAACAGCTGTCTCTGAGTCCAAAGCTTTCTGTTTTAATTTCAGTTGCTTCTAGAGAGTAGAGAGAAGTAATACCTGGACACGTATGGTAGAGAGATTCCGGAAATTCAACTGCTCCTTATACAAATTTTTAACTAATCCTCCTGTTTTCAATTCCACTTCTTTTTCCTGAGCTTTTCTAATGGTCTGAAACAAAATTGGCTTTTGTCTTATGGCTTTCTACCATCACCATATCACCGACTGCATGTTTAAGTGCTGGCTTGTTTACTCTGCAGTCTATTATCATTGTCCCTGCCCTTTCTTTTTGTCTTTGTGAGTTATATCATTTTTTAAAAATTCATTTTCAGATCTTTTATTGGTTTTCAGAAGGGAGCATAGGTAAAGAGTAAATTCAATAACCATGTTCAACTTCAATTCCTGTATTACATATTTTAGAATATATTTATTTGTTCACTATTGGTCTTTAGAGGAAAGTTTCAGGACAGGGACCATCTTTTTTTATTTTCTTTGTACCTCCTGTGTAAAGCACAGTTTTTTGAATGATGAAATAATCTGTAAGAAGTTCTTACTGGATATATTACAATTCTAACACGTTTTTATTTTTATTTTTTATGTTTTCTCTAGCACATTGTGTTTTTAGTTAAGTTTTTGTTGGCCTGGATGATCCCTGATGTTCCAAAAGATGTTCTGGAGAGAATCAAGCGAGAAAAGCTAATGACTATCAAGATTCTCCATGATTTTGAGCTTAAAAAATTAAAAGAGAACTTGACAGTTGATTCTAATGAATTTGCCAAGGAAGTCATGATTCAGGAAAACAAAGCACAGCTGGCTAAATCAACAATCTAGTTAAGAAATGAGTAAGCAGCTGGTTATCTGTCTGGTGTCACATTTTGCCTGGGTTAGGGCCAGAGGCCAGAAGCCATGTGTCAATTTTACCCCTTCTCCTTGTTCTTCTTTTTCTTATTTTTAACTCAATGTTTTTGTACACTTTTCTAGAAGCTAACTTTGTGAGGTCAGAAGAGTACTATTTGTCTGCTCCGTTGGCTGGGCCCTTCCTAAGTATTATTTTCTGGGATTCTATAAATGATTGTCAAAAGTGCATATGGAATCAAAATATGGAAAAATCATGGAATATTGCAGTTTGTAATTAAACACTGGACTCGGTCTGTCCCATCACCTTCCAGAGAATCTGCACATTTTCATGGTCTTCCCCTGAGTTGTTTTATATCTCTTTCCCATCAGGAAAAATGTTGGGACAAAAAGAAAAATAGTGAAGGGGCCTAATGAGCCACATTTATCCTGCCATTTTAGACTATGCAAATGAAAAACCAAAATCAGATGACATAAGAAAAGTCACATTTTAAATATACTGGGTAAATACCATGGCGAGGGCTTGTTTCTAAAGTTGACCTGAATAAGTTAAGCTTCCATCAGAATCCCAGATAGCCCTTCCAGGTAAATGCAAAAATTACTTTTCAAGAGACTGAACATTTGTGTTTCAACAAAAGACTAACAGCTCAGTTCTTTAAAGATAACATTTTGGGAAAAATAATTTCAAGACTGGATTGTCTTATCTGGTAAAGAGCATTAAGAAATTATTAGATTGTTTCAGGTCTTTGAGTAGATGAAAGCTATTATATAGCAGTAAATGTCTCTTCTTAGTAGTTAAGGAATGTGAGACGATGTATATTGTTAATTTATTGACCTTAATGTAAAAAAATTGTTAAATTATTTAAAAAAGTATTTGTCTTCTACAATGCCTTTTTGCATCAAGTAGCTTGTTTGAGCATTAGCTATTTGTATAAGTTAGGTACAAGTTGTTTATGAAATTTTATTTCTTTGTTTAAAGCAATCTCAAATCTTTTAATGTGTTTACAGTCTTTTGTAAAGATTCATCCCTTTATACAATGCCCTGTGCCTTGTCCCTATGCCTTTGACTCATAAGCGGCTATTGATTTGATGTGATGTAACATCTCAAATGTTAGCCTGCTTTAGAGAAATTGTCAATTTAACATCAATTAC
Organism: Furipterus horrens; assembly: GCF_987537825.1. Taxonomy (NCBI): domain Eukaryota; kingdom Metazoa; phylum Chordata; class Mammalia; order Chiroptera; family Furipteridae; genus Furipterus; species Furipterus horrens. The sequence continues at coordinate 29,300,486 of NW_028327172.1, read as the reverse complement.
AGAGTTTAACACCAAAAGTGGATGAACTAAGTAAGAATGAGGTGATGGATTTGATTGCTAAGTTTAGAAAAAATGTTGAATTATTTCCCTCATGCTTAGGCCAATGACACAAGTATGCTAGTTCTTATTCTTCTCTCCCTTAAAAAATGCTTTATATATATTTTTTAACATTATAGAGTGAGAGATATAGTTCAATTATATATTATTTGAATCTCTAGTTTTAAATTACATTTCAGTTCCAAAAGAATAGTGTTTTTTAATCGTACATGTAAAAAAGAAACTGTTGCAATATTTTAAAAGTACTGTTTCGTTATTTGATGCTAATATATTTTTATGGGATTGTTGATATTAAGTATATGGCATGTAGTATCAACTAATGATCAATATTAAGTGTTTAGTGAGGGTTATGAATTTTATAAAACCATGAGACAGTTAGTTACCCCAATATTGGCAATAATGATGTGTCATCCATCGATTTCAGAGATCTTTTGAACATTTTGTGTAATTTGAAATGATCTCATTGAAGTATGATTTCACTCGGGAAGAAGATACTTTTCTTGCTTGAGAAAACCACTCAGTGTTGCTATGAAATAAACCACAGATGTAGTGTGTTTGGCCTGTTCGATGAAACGCTGCATTACTATGACTTATCCATTGTGCACAGCTCATACTGCTTCCTTTTTGGGTGCTAATAAAAATAAGAATGTGGAAATAGGTTTCCCGTAGCTTTTAACTTTTATGGCCTGTCACTATTTATAGAGCTAGATTATAAGAAAATAAAAACATTTATCTCACTAAGTTGTCTATACATTGCAATCTTAAGCCAACTCAAGTGTTGGAATTTTAGGATGTATGGAGGACAAGAGAGGAAATAGTAATTTTAAAATAAATTAATAGTTCTTCTGATTGGTAGTTATTTTTTTCCTTTTAAAATACTGTTGATAAATACTTTTTATTCATGTTTTTTCTACCAAGACATTTCTCCTAACTTCATAGATTTTAAAATTAAATACAAATATCCATCACTTTTCTAAAAGTTTGTTAGTCTTAAGTCCAAAGCTAAATTGATTCAGATAGGATTTGTCTTATCTAATTAAACCCACTTGTTATTATGGGAGGGCTGAATTAAGAGCATCTGACTATCAAATGTAAGTTGATATTTATGTGCATGGAAGATGTTTTTATCATTCAATCAAACCTATAGTTACTTTTTCAGAAATGTTCCAAGAAATATTTGAGACTGTATTTGAAATAATTTTTAAGTGAAAACTTGAAAATTACATAACTCTTTCAAATGTAGTCTCTTATCCTTGCCTTCATCAGTTTTTCTTTGAATACAAGAAGCAGAATCCACTTCAAAACATTTGTTTTACAGTAATCCATCAAAAAAAGGAATATCTTAATTAAATGGAATGCTGTCGTCTTATGCTGCACCTCATGACTCCTGGATTTCACAGTCTTCTTTTATCTAAACCATTAAGCAAGCTATCAATGTGAAAGAAAGAAAGAAGAAGATGGTAAAGAGGAGAGGGAAGAAGAAGGAGTAGATTAAGTGTTCTCTCCTTACGAACCTGTGCATGTTTCCATGAGGAGAGAGGTGACATCAGGTGTCATGGTGCAGCTATTGGGGGGAGTAAGAGGAAGGTCTCTTTTCTAAGCTGTGCAATGAAGATGAAAGAAAAGCCAAAGAAATTTCAAATTGGAAACTATTATGTGTCAAAAGTAAAACTGATTCCAAGTGATTTTTGCAGTACCAGATGCTGTGTGTAGCCCTGGGTCTCTGTTGATTGACTCCAGTTGAGGGTAAGGAATTTGTACCACACATTCAAAAGGTGAATCAATTGTTTTTAACAATAGTTGTTATCTCATCAAATAAAGTTATTAAGAAAAATAACATTGACAGAAATGCCATTGACCAGGCTTATAAGTCTGCTACCATGATTCACTATGTTTCTTTTTTTTCTAGACAAATTATTACTCTTCTCCTTTATGTATAATAATTTAAGTATGTCAGGTATTCTATCATTATGTAAAAATCCATGATAATATTTTTTTAAATAACACAGTTTAATGTGCGTGAGGTACCTGCTTTCATCCCAAAAAAATATTTGATGAGGTATGCCATGCTGTTAACCAAGAAAATAAGTTTGCTTTTTCTTTTCTTTCTTCCAATTTGTGTGTGTGTGTGTGTGCACGTGTGCACACGTGCAAAGAAGTGGGTGTGCCAGTGTGCAGGCAAAGTTGCTCCTAAGTCATAAATCTTATGAGCTCCACATTCACTCAGTGAATAAAGTAATACGTAAACTAGATTTTGACATGAACTCAATTTGTTCTTAGAGTAAAATATAATATAATTTTTCTGAATTTCAGTGTTCTAAGAATTTTTAAGTCTTTTTTTTGTTTAGAAACATTAAAATGCATTATATGTAACATGTTTAATTCACAAAATTATGCATTTCTTATATTTAAAGATGTAAATTCATTGGGATAAAAGTTGGATGGCCCAGAAAAACTGGTTTTGGTGGTAGTTTTGTCTTACCTCTTTTTTTTCCCCTCTTCCATTTTGTGAGGTGATAGAGGTGAATAGAAAGACCCAAGGACATAAAGAGTATGTGGAAATATTTTCTGAATTTTTTCTAGTCCTGCCTTGTCCCAAAAGAAATATGCAACCACCTTCATTGGACTTATCTGGGCCATTTGTGAGAAATGAATATCCTTGGGTCCTATCCTAGGTCTCTAGGAACAGAAGGAACCTCTGGAAGAGGAGCTTCAAGGGGATGGGGGAAAGAAGGGAGAGGGTCTAGTTGAGGAACTAGTATGAAGGACCCATGGACATGGGCAACAGGATGAGGATGGACTGAGGGAGAAGGGGTGAGCAGGTTAGGGGGAGAATAATGGGGGGGAGTGGGACAACTGTAATAGAAAAATACATAAATATTTCTTAAAATCTTCAGGATTACCTTTTGGGAGCATAAGACTGATGAGTATGTCATAAAAATTCCAAATTCCCTAGCTTCAAGCATTTTTTGTGATAAAGTTACCAAACAGCAATTGTGGTCCTGCTGCCTGCCGCGACCCTCTAAGCAAAATTCCAGAGGCAAAGGTTTGGTGATAAAGGAAAAAAGTCTGAATTTATTCAAAAGCAGTCACTTAAGCCTACCAATTAAGGCTAAACTCTAACACCAGGACTCTCCTATCATTCTCCCTGTTAGTTTTTAGTTGTCTTATTTTTATAGGGTTAGTTTACAAACTAAAACAACATAATATTCAAAAGGTACACAATTCTGGAAGAATGGCAGACTTCTGCCTCAGAGCCTGTTCTTACTAGAACACCCAAAGAATAAACCTGCCACCCTCTGCCAAACCAGCCCAATCCTAGGCTGTGCCCGGAATTCCTTCCCATCCACAATACCATCCATTGGTAAACACAGGCAGCTGCAGCACAATTACCCAGGCATCCTTGAGGACGAAGAGAGCCAGAGAGAGCCTGCATCCCTCCAGGAGCCTTCCTTTCATTCCAAATCTCACCCATGATGCCAGGTGCTCTGGAGGCATTCAACTTCTCAGCCAGTCCTGTCCTAGGCTGTTTACCATTGCCTTGGGCAACAACTTCCTACAACCCCTCCCTACTTCACCCAATGATGTGATCCAATCTCTATCGATAAAGTCCAACATTCATTTACCATTCAGCCCACTAGGGAAGATGCCAACTTCTGTAGATTCAGGATTCCCAAATTTGTAGAAGTCCTCTAACCCTGCAGTGTGCAGAAGTAATCAAAATGTTATGCCTTAAGAACCCTAAGTCTGTAGTTTCTACTTCATTAAATAGAGAAGACAAAACATTCAAGTAAAGAAAAGTACATACAGGCGAGAAATTAAAGTGAATACATTACAGTCTTAGTATTTAAGAGAACAAATAGATTCTTAGGATTTAATCAGGACAGCAAAGCTACTGTGAATACTGTAGAAAAATGCTATGTTATAGAAAAGAGGTCTTCTGAAATCGTGGCAGAAACTAGGAAGTAAGACTTGAAGGGTCAGAGAAAAGACACCTCAGCTCTCGAGAAACACTGCCACACATGTACAAATTGAGCCGACACATTCAAGTGTGGGAAGGAAAGCTGTTGAAGAAGTCTGTGGAGAGCTGTGGCTTCTGTGTAGCTGCTGCTACTGTGAGTTTGCAGCCACACCTCAGTCATGGGTTGGGGCCACTGCTCTTCAGGAAGACCTGGACATTGAGTGGAAAAGAGTGACAACAAGCTAGTGCTCATTGGAGGTGCTCTTTGGTATGATATGAGGTCAGATATGACCTCAAAGACCTTCAAAGAGAAATAGCTGAAGCTTCACTTCTGTTTTCCTCTTGCAAATCTAACCTAACACCATATAGGAAAAAATACTACTGGTAAGTGCAACTCTAGCTTAACCAAGTGGACACAGTACAAACTACCACATAGAAAGACAAAATTTTTTTGACTGTTATTTGAACAACATGATTAAAATAGACCATTTGCCTTCTTGGAATGTTGTACTGAACTGAAGAATAAGATTTTTTTTTCCAGGCACATTCTAAACATTTACAAAATCTGGCCAAATACCAGGCCATTAAAAAACAAAACCCCCCAAAACTAGCTAATTTCAAATGACTAAAATAATCAGATCATTTTCTCTGACCACAATCAAATGGAACTGGAAAACAAGAAGATAGCCAGGAAAATGTAGCAAATTTTGAAATAGAATATCAAAAAAGTAATCAAAATGAAATTTCAAAAATAATTTAAATTACATTTTATCAAATATACTGTGTAGCTCAAATTTTATAGGTGCACTGAACAGTTCTTGGGGGTTGTTTTTAGGGGGAATGGGTAGTTTTTAAGTTCTTAGAAAAAAAGATTAAGCATCAGAAGAAGTTAGAGAAAAGCAGTGTAAATAAGAAAAAAGCTAAGAAAACAATTTTAAGAGGAGAAATTCATGGAAAGCATCAGAAAACATTGTTCTCAATGGAACATGTTAGATTCATCACTTTTATAACTAGAAACAAGAAATTACACTTCCAGAACTAATACCCTGAGCTTTGTTCAGACGTGAACAAACTAGAAAGATTGACTATAATGTTTTTAAAAATTGGTTGAAAGTATCAGAAAATTATAAGGCACAGGAATACCTGTGGCCATATATTGAGTTGACCCACAAGTTTGGTTTTTTTCTGTAAGATGGCTCTAGTAGTGCTCAGCTGCCTTTAACTTCATTAGAAACGATTTTGTTAGATTGTATTGTAACTGCTGTCTTCTCAACATTGCATTAAAAAAACATCAAAATTGGTCAATGTGTAGCCATTTTGATATTAAAGATGGAAAAAATATGAACATTTACAGCATATTATGCTTTATTATTTCAAGAAAGGTAAAACCGCAACTGAAATGCAAAGAAAAGAAAAGAAAGAAAGATTTGTATAGTGTGTGGAAAAGCTGCTGTGACTGATTGAATGTGTCTAAAGTGGTTTGCAAAGTTTTGTGCTGGAGATTTCTCATTGGACAATGCTCCATGTTTGGTCGTGTAGACCTGTTAAAGTAGACAGTGATCAAATTGAGACATTAATTAAGAACGGTCGATGTTATAGCACAGAGGAGATAGCTAACATACTCAAAATATGCAAATCAATAAAGTTATTGGTGAAAATGAATTATTGCGTCTTTTATGGAAAAAAATAAAATGGACTTTTTAGCCAATGCAATAGAGCCAATATCTAGGAAAGGAGAGAAAAACAGAGGTAAGCCTGCATTTGTGGCTGTAAAATAAACACTTAGAAAAGTACTTATAATCATTAGTAATCAGGGAAATACAGATAAAAATCACAATGAGATACCTTTGCCCACTTTCTAGAATAGCTTAAGTAAAATAAAGCTCCATAACAAAGGTAGGCAAAGATGGAGCTACTGAAACTCCCATATGTGATTGGTGGGAATATAATTGCCATCGCTTTGAAAACAGGTTGGCAATTTGTTTTAAAAGTTAAATTTAGATACTTGCCATGTGACCAGCAATCCCACAAAAATAAGAACATATACTTCAAAGACTCATACTCAAATATTTATAGTAGCATTATTCATAATGGCCAAAAACTGTAAATAACTTCAAGGTCCAACAACAATAAATGGATAAACAAACTGGCATATACATGCAATGGAATAGAATAAAAAGGAATTAATTACTAATAACAACATGGATAAATATCAGAACTATTATTCTGAGTGAAAGAGGTCATATACTACAGTACATATTGTATGATTCCAATAATATGAAATTCTAAAACAGGCTAAATGGATCAAAGACACAGGGCTAGGTATAGAGACAGACAAAAGGAATGAGGAAAGATTTAGGAATGAAGGAAATGTTCTACTCTTGATCACAGTTGTGGTTACATGGGTATTCATTTGTCAACAACCAACCATCTCAATACTTGAAATGAGTGACATCTATAAATTATATGTCAGTGGTACTAAAATTTTCAAAATGCTGATGTAGATACCATCCATATCATGGAGCATTAAATATATAGTCATAGGTCTCCTCGCTAGTATTTGGCCAAGCTAGGGTTCAAATCTGTGTTTCTGATTCTTAAATTGGTACTCCTAACCAAAACAATAACCAAGATTAGGGATAGTGTAGATGAATGAAAAATCCTACAGACCCAGTAACTATCCAAATCTATCTTGGCTTCTATAGTAGAATCTGTGGTTCTCATAAAATAACAAGTTGGTTATGCCAGTGTCACAAAACTGGTGCTGCAAAGAACCATGCCAGCTCTATTCCACACATGCCCTAAGGCAACCAAGATGCTCACAGTTTAGGAGACAATTACAGGGCTGCATTCAATACCTTCATGCATCAACATAATTATTTATGTCATCTGTGCTTACCATTAAACACTACATTTCATTCTTATATTATTCCTGTATTTCAATCATTATTAACCCATTGAACTAATGAGGAAATTTAGCCACAGAAGTAAACTCACCATAACTAGGTATTGCTAATAAGTGCCAGAGAGAGGATTTTTTTATTTTTATGAGAATACATTTTTATTCAACCAAAAATCAAAGTATTAATGATGACAATGACATATAATGCCATTTATGCCTATCACTCCATTGTCCACATTACTTTCATATCTTTAATAATGAACAATGGAGTCACCATGTTTTCATTGTTGACTTAACATATCACACAAATACTTGGAATTGACCCTTGAACAACACAGGTTTGAACTGTGTGTGTCTGCTTATATATAGATTTTTTTCAATAAACGTACACTCAGCACTCCATATCCCAGATCAGAAAGAGGATTTAGATTCAGGGCTAAATAAGACTGGTTCATAATTACTATGCTATATTTTCCACTGTGTGCCCACAGATGCAGATTAAGGTTAGTTGAGGCCCTGGACACAGAAGAAAATATTGGGCCCCTTAAAAAAAGAGAGAGAGAGGGAAAGTAAAAATACATGTTAACCATGTTTTATGCAGCGTAGTAATGAAACCAGATTTAGCGTCATTAGAAAAAAGTGTAAAGTTGGGGTTTTGCGGGGCCCTTCAGAAGTTGGGGCCCAGGGCACATGCCCAGTGTGCCCGCTGTTAAATCTGCCACACTTCATGTATTTCAATTGGAGGAATTTCTGAAAAATAAAATGTAGTGATCAAGGTTTAACATTATCTTCTGGTAGAGCAGGTTGTTTCAAGGGATGGCACTTCCTATCCCTGGAAACTTTCTTGGTTTCTATGCTGAGACCCTTTGAGTCTTTTATTGCTATTCTATTTGTCACAAAAATTTCTCAGAATATTTCTTCTAGATGTACTCTAGTACTCTGGCAAAACCTCATCTTTCAGTTAGAAACTCCAGACCCTGGCTGGAGTGGTTCAGTTGATTGGGCGTCACCCCACAAAGTCAGAGGTCACTGTTTCGATGTTCCTTTCCCTCTCTTTCTCCCTCCCTTCCCCTCTCTCTCTAAAAAAAAAAACAAAAACAAAAAAAAAAAACACCCATATTTTTAAAGGAAACATCATTGCTAAGGTAGTGGAGATCAGAAGGGAGAAATATGCTTTTGCTTATATGATGGGCACTATGCTAAATTCATCACTTTACATGTTAAGTACTATTTCTTTTATCTGTCTACAAAATTCTGTAAAACTGGGATTGCTATCTTTATATCATATGTAGAGAAACAGAGGCTCAGAGGGAAAAAGTCATTTCTCCAATATGTAACCATGGAGCCAATGTGTGTTTTTTTTTTCTTCTTCTTTTAAACCTGTTCAGAAGTGAAATGAATTAGCTATCTGCTTAAAAAAAATAGTTTACATAGTTATGGATTACAGTTGCAACACCAATGATTTGTGAAGACTGCCCTGGAAGATTTATGATATAGGTTGACATACTGGGTCAGAAATGATTAATTTTTATTCTCACAAACAGTGAAAGCAAGAGACAGGGTACTAGAGAAAGCAAGTTAAGGAGAAGCAAATATACTAACAGGGGCTATGGCACAGGCGTCTGAAGGTTCCAGATACCAAGAGACACAGTTGCAGCATGCAGGCAGCAAGTGGCCTTGGGAGTCAGATGAATTGTGCATCCTGAGCGAGCAGGACTTGACACGTGTATCACCTGTGTCCTGGCAGCAGGAAGACTCCAGGGTGACGGGAGGCATGGGCTGGAAGCACTGTGTTTTGCTGAGAGTTTCTTGTCTTGGCAAAAAAATGTTCTCTTTGGGAAGACAGAGGTCACCTTGCTTCTTATGAAATCACTAACATGTTGAAAGGGAAAAATTGCAAGGGTTAGCTGCAAGTTTTTAAGTAAGACGACAAATGGGATTTTATTTAAAAACAAGTCAGGTATTGTGTGTTCTTGCTCACTTGCTTTTCATATGGGACCTGCAATTTAGATTAATCTTTTCTTTCTTACATTTTTTATTACTTTTGTTCCTTTATTTTTTTCTCTTACTCTTCTCTTCTTCCTTCCCTTTCTGCCCCCCCCTTGTTTTTCTTTTTCTGCTTTTAATCATCTGATCAGAGCAACCCCATGAAACTTCTCCCCACTGATAACTGTCTCACTACTTGTTTGGAGGAGATATAAGATGTTCTAACCTATTTCCTCTAGGACCAGTTCTGCAGAGTCAGGATATAAAGTTTGGAAGGAACAAAAAAGATGACGTAATCCCTTAGTTATACAGAAATCTGTGCTGCAGCAGAAATTATCCACCAGCTTTTGCATGGTAATTTTTAACCATTTAAAACTATTTTATACCTATAGTTTATCAACATAGACAAGTATAACAGTATCTTTAATCTTATATTTTATTGAAATTTTAACAGGCAACTAATACGAGATAGAATCATAAAAATTTTAGAAAACAGTTCAAAACACAGGTGAATAAAACTTTGTGGGAAAAGAAGACAGGACATGCAAGGAAATTTAAGCTTTGCCATCATCATAAACACTGTCAGCTGCATTATTGGCAGAGAAATGAAGTCACATACTATTGTGTGAGCAAAAAGCAGTTTACATAAAGAGAATGATTAACATGAGCCTGTATAAGTTACGATAGCTACTTAAGTAGGGGATAATGACTTAAAGGTAGACATTTATTGTCTCAGGTAGGCAGTTCCAGGACTTGCTCATTGTTTTAATTATACCAGCAAAACCACCAGCTCATTTTTTCCCTTCTACTCTGTCATCCTTACTGTTGGTTTTAATCCTCATTTTCATCTTTTCATGTTATATCTCTACTACATCTCTAACGGTCTTGGTGGTATTTGAAGCAGCAAGAGGGTGTCTTAGTCAGGAACCTTAGTTGAAAACAATGAATTCACTCATGCCAGTTTAAGCTTGGAAGTAATTCACAGCGTATTCAGCATCTCATGAAACCATTGGGAGGGTTGGGGGGAAGACTCTCAATTCAGCTTCTAGGAGAAAGTTTCAAAATACGACTGCAAAACACACTGGAAACTTCAGTGAGTGCCACTGCTTAGCACTACATTCCAGAAACTTGGTTAACTGAAACTTGAGTTTACCACTAAACCTACATTGACAATGTCACCCTAGCCCATAGGGTAACAAATAATCCAGGTTTGTCGGGTGCCAAGCAGAGTCCTGGAGACACAAGGCTGGTAGTGGCAAATGTGAAAGCCCTGGGCCAGCTGACCAACCACCACTAGGAAACAGCCACTGTTGCCACCCAGGATGCTAAAATCCAGGTACCTCAACCACTGGCATCTACGATAACAAACGGAAACTCCAACAGTGCTGCCTTTCAGGTCGTTCTCAGGAGGGTGGCAGGGAGACAGCCTCAGGGGGTGTGTCCAGTTAACAAGAGCCTCGCTACTGTGTCAGGCAATTTAAAGGATGACAAGCTGTCATACATACAGTCAATGTCTCCTTCACAAAGTGAGGGACAGTGGTTTGCCATGAACGCCACTGGAGGAGTCCACAAGCCGTGTCTGCCACAGGACACAGGTAAATCTGTACCTTTTCTGTGTTGTCACCAAGTGTCGTCTGCAGCATTTTCCTGCTGTTTTTTGTTTGTTATTTTTCTTTCTTCAAGATAAGATCTGCAGATCATCAGCATCAGAATATCCTCGAATTTTACAAAAAGAAAAACTCCTGATATTTAAAATTTAGAATCCTCGACCCACCCTGGAAGTATAAGTCACATACCCTGGGAGTTGAGGCCTGAGGGGAATCTGCCCGCAGAACCCATCCTCCACCCCAGCCCCTGCAGAAGTAGATAAAAAGCGGTGTGATTCATGACTCACTTTAACAGGAAAGTGACGTTTCCGCCGGAGTTTTAAACCAGGTCACTCTGATGGCAAAGCTGTGCCACGGAATTACCACTGTGCTGTAAAGGCAAGGCAGAAATAAATATGGCATGTTCTCCAGTGGACATATTTGCTCCAGAACACCAATTTATTCTTAGAGTAATGAATAATGTTCTTTTAAATTTTGAAGCAGCCTTTATTGTTTGTCTGTTTTTTTCCTAGACGATAGAAAAGCACTTTAAAAGCTACCGAGTCCTGATCAGCTTCTAGCTCTCCCCACTCTAAGGCTTGGCTGCCTGAACACTTCACCGCTAAGGAACCAGACTAGCTCATCCTTGTCTTTTTCACTGCCCTCCCAGAAGCCTTTTCACCAGCTCCAAAAGACCCCTTTAGGGCTAGAAACAAGTTGAATTCTCTGAACCTTTAAAAAAAAATTCTGGTTCTAAGTAGAGTTGTAAAGGTTATAATAGAGGTGATCATTTGGGTCAGTGGTATAAGGCCGCTCTTTCCTTGGGGTTTGTAGCTCCTTTGGCTGCAGAAAAATCTCTAATGAGAACAAAGTCACTGGAACCTACTGAATTGTGACACTGTTCTGTGGCACAGATTGCATTCCTAGATTTGGCCAATAGCCTGGTTCATTCCTTCACTTACCCAACTAGAGACTAAAAAATATATTAATACTAACTAGCAATGTTTAAACACTTAGGATGTGCCAGGCACGGTGAGCGTTGTGTTTTACCTACAGGGTCTCATTTAATCCTCACAACATTTGTATGTGCCTGGCACTGTGAGAGGTGGTTTACATGCATAATTTAATTTATTCTGCTAAAAGTAGCTACAATTAGTTCCATTTAATAGATAAGAAATGAAGGCATGATGAATCTTACTTACATTATCCACAGTTGTTATATATTTCTTCCAATGACAGGGCTGGATCTCCATTTCTGTTGAAGGGGTAAAGGAAAGAACTTCATGAAAGAGAATGCATTTGACCTGGGTCTTGAATGAGGAACAATGTGGACACTGGTGGATGGAGGGGAAGGGAAAAGGCATTAGGATGAGAGTGACGGTGAGCACACAGACAGAAGACCAGGAACTGGGGCTTCTGTGAGTAACAGTGTTCTGATTCATTGGAGTGTGTAGGAGGAAAAGTGGGAAATCAACTTGGAATCATAGTGTAGGAACAATTGTTGGCTAATGAACAGGTGTCAGGAAGAACTAGGAAAATTCCCTGTTACTAAATATTATAAGAAAATATTTTGAAGGTTTTAAAGAAGCGAATACTTTCATATTCTTAATATGTTGTTCTATAATTACTCTTATGTGAACCTATCCCCTTTCCAGTGTTTTTAATTTATATTATAAAACTTGGCTCTGTTTATTCATTTTTGTTTCATTCATACATTTATCCATCCAAATGCATTTTAAGGCGATATATCAAGATTCTCTCAGTTGCAAGTAATGGAAGTTCCAGCTTAAACTGGCTTAAATAATAATTAAAAAGGATTAATTATCTCAGGAATTTGATAAGTCAGTCTAGTTACAGAGCAGGTTTCAGGTGTCATTTGATAGATTTCTGACTCTGTTTTTCCATGATAAATGACTGAAAGAACTGGCACTGAATATCCAAAGAGTCCCAGTGAATGAGCACAGTTTCTCTATGTTACACAGTAAGAATTACCCACTGTGGTTCTCACCACACTGTAATGGTGTCTTGACCATTATAATAACCCCACAGGCAGGCATGAAAACGTGTGCAAGTTGTGGGACAATTTTAAAATACAAATTTATCTGCCATCTTATTTTTATGCTAGTAAAGAAGCCACACATAATATTAATATCATTTGAAACATGTTTACATTTTTTACTTTCAAACAATTTAAATCAATCTGCTTTAGGTCAGCCTTTTCAATGCATAAACAAACAAACAAAAACAAATCTTTTCTTTTTATGACCACTAGATGGCAGCAGTTAGAAAATATTTATAGTCACCATTGTATTTCTTTTTCTTTTTTTGTTATTGTTTTTACTTCTCTAAAATTATAATTAAAGCATGTTATCAGCAGCAAAATATTCTGTGTTATGTAGATGTTTTCAGTCAAGTGGGAGGTTTCAATAATGTTAGGTGCTTTCTGTCAAGGAAGACAGTATTACACAATCTGGAATGACAAACACATGATACCCAGGGTGGCGAAAGCAAACTAGGACTTTATAGGACCCAGAAGTAGACATACATTTCAGTCAAGCATGCTTTCATTAGACCTCCAAAATATTATATATTATTTGTCATTTAATCTATATATCTCTAAAATACCTTTAGTTGTGGTGATCTCTGCCTTGGTCTTTTTCATATTGAAGTATATAGTATTCCGTTTATTCTTTTTACAAAATCGCATTTTTTTCTGTTCTTAATTTTCCCCAATATTTCTTTATACTATCAAACATTTTATTTTAGAAAAGTAGTTTTTGAGATCTAATGCTTTCAAAGCCCTTCTGTAATTTATTACATTATTCTATGTATATAGTGTGGGATTAAGAAATAGAAAAACTTTTTTTGACAGTAAAAACAGTATTTGGTCTTCATTCAATTTAAACCTTGGGTTTTCCCAAGGCACAATAGCATGTAGTGAATAGGGCTTTTTTTTCTCTTTCTTGAGTACAAAAATAAAGAACTGAAATTAAATTCATAAATCTTTCCAATGATAAATTATACAGCATACAATGTGCACAAATATGATACATTGCATATGTATTGCATACATATATTTTTGGAAATAAATATATATTCTTAAGATTACAATGTACATTTACTTAAAACTTCATGCTTCCAGTTTTTTAATCAAACAGATCACAGAGAAATCAGACAATATTTTATGCTAGGTCACTAAATATAGCAATATAAGGATTAGAAGTTATGTGCACAGATGTAGGTAAGACAAACTAAATTATTTCTTCCATCTATGGCCCTGAAGAAATTGTGTAGTGGTAATATCTCTGAGGCTATCTCTCTAAAGTAAAGCTAAATAAAGCTGAACTAAAAACTGTCCCCTTACCTTGATAAGAAAAAAAGAGACAGATGAACCTGAGAGAGCTTATTTGTACAGCCTCAACCTGAAAAAAAAGTGCATTATCAGTAGCATGCACATTGACTTAGAAATTCAAAGTCAAATAAAGCCGTATTGTAAAAAAGCATTTTCAAAACGCTTTTCTCTTTACCAAAACTCTCTACATTTAGTATAAAAGGTATAAAACTCTGCTGAATTAATTAGTTTACTATACCCCAGAAAAGGACCAAACCCACAATAGATGCAAGTATCTCTTGAGTGAATATTTGTTGAAATAGCCATAGCAATCAAACAAGAAGATATAAAAAGCAGCCAAGTTAGAAGTAAAACTCTCTTTAGTTGCAGATGACATGATACTTTACATAAAGAACCCCAAAGTTTCCACCAAGAAACTACTAGAACTGAGAAATGAATTAATTCAGCAAAGTACAGGATACAAAATTAATATCCAGGAATTAGTTGCATTTTTATGTGTCAATATGAACTAATAGAAAGGGAAATTAAGAAATCAATCTTAATCACAAGTGTTTCAAAAAGAATAAGATATTTAGGAATAAATCTAACCAAGGATGTAAAGACTTGTGCTTGGAAAGTTATAAGACACTAAAGAAAGAAATTGAAGATACAAATAAGTGGAAGCACATACCGTGTTCATGAATAGGAAGAATTAACATCATTAAACTGTCCATGCTACCAAAATAAATCTATAGATTCAACACAATTCTTATTAAGATTTCAATGTTGTATGTCACAAAACTAGAATAAATATTTCAAAAACTTATGTGGAACTACAAAAGGCCCCACATAGCAACATCAATCCTGAGAATGAAGAACAAACTTGGAGGAATCATGCTACCTAATATTAAACTATACTATAAAAACAGCATGGTACTGGCATAAAAACAGACACATAGATCACTTCACCAGAAGAGAGCCCAGAAATAAACCCACACTTTTATAGTAAATTAATATTCAACAGAGGAAGCAAGCACATACAATGGGTTAAAGATAGTTTATTCAATAAATGATATTAAGAAAACTGAACAGATATGTGCAGGAAAATGAAACTAGACCATCTTCTTATACCACACACAAGAATAAATTCAAAATGGATTAAAAACTTAAACGTTAGACCCCAACCATAAAAATCCTAGAAGAAAACATAGGCAACGAAATCTCAGATATTGTTCATAGCAATATTTTATTTGATATATCTCCCTAGGAAGGGCAAACAAAAGAAAAAATAAACAAATGGGACTGCATAAAACTAAAAAGTTTTTGCATAGCAAAGGAAACCATCAGCAAATAAAAACACAACCCACAAAATGGGAGAACATATTTGCTGATATATCTGATAAGAGGTTAATATCTAAAATTTATAAAGAACTTACAAAACTTAAAAAAAAAACAAAACAAACATACAAAAAAAAAAAACCAATCCAGTCAAAAAATTGGCAAAGGAACTGAATAAACACTTCTCCAAAGAGGACATACAGATGACCAATAGACATATGAAAAGATGCTTACCAGCGCTGATCATCAGAGAAATGCAAAGTAAAACCACTACAATATATCACCTCACAACTTTCAGAATGGCTATTGTCAATAAATCAACAAACAAATGCTGGTGAGGATGTAGAGAAAGGGGAATGCTTGTACACTGTTGGTGGGAATGCAGATTGGTGAAGACACTGTGGAAAGCAGTATGGAAATACTTCAAAATAAAAATGGATCTGCCTTTAGACCCAATGATCCCACTTCTGAGAACATATCCAAAGGAACCCAAAACACAAATTCTAAAGAACATAAGCACCCCTATGTTCATTGCAGCATTATTTACAATAGCCAAGATATGGAAGCAGCCCAAGTGTCCATCAATAAATGAGCCAGTCAGAGAAAGGAAAGTACCATATGATTTTACTCATATGTGGAATCTAATGAACAAACTGAACTAACAAGCAGAACAGAGTCAGACTCATAGATGGAGAGCAGGATGGCCGCTCTGTGAGAGGGGCGGGTTAGAGGGTGGAGAGGTCAAGCAAACAGGGAAAAGGACTCATGGCCATGGACAACAGTGTGGTGATTGCAGAAGGGAAGGGGGTAAACGAGGTAGTGGAAAAAATATAATAAAAATAAAAACAAATAAAAAATTTTGTATTCAAAATATCTTCAGAATTAGACACCTTGAAATATTCTTTGAAATAAATTTTCCTTAAAAATTTATAAAATGTTAAATAAATTATTTAGCAATAATTTATAAATAACATTAAATATGATGCCTTATATATGTATACACATACACACACTCAGTGACATAAAAGGAAATATTAAATATTTTACTACTTTGAAATATTCATAAAATTATCACAATTCATTCAGTTACAATTAGAAACTTCAACCCATTTTCCCATATGATTACTTTGCTATTTCTAAATTTCAATGGACTGAAGTTTCTTATAATAACTTTGGCTAACTGAGAAATTCTCATAAAAAGAAGTTATTTCTAAAAGCCATTTAGTACTTGGTCAGGCAATAGCAAATATATTGCTCACAATGATACTTTACACATTTGGCTGTAGATTTTAAACAAACAACTATCAAAAAGAAGGTGGAGGAAGGGAGTAGAAAAAAATGAAAAGGAGGTAGGAGAGGGAGAAGGAGAAGAAAGAAAAAGAAAACAGTACCGCAGCTTTAATTATATAATTAAGGACTACAATTGCTTCTAAAATAATAACATATACAGTACTCCCACTAGAGGGCAACATTTGCAAGACATTTAAATGATCTCTCAAAAGTATTTCCTCACACAAAGATGTAAGTAAATGAAAGCCCATCACAGTGCTATTAAGTAATATCTTACATGAATTTCAAAGAATATTATGAGGCTCTTATTGAAACAATTGCATATAAAACTTAACATCTACTCATAGTAAAATAAGCAATAAATTTACTCTTCTTTAAATATATCAGATGATAAAAGTTTGAGAAAGGAGCATGTTTCTCTATACTACTGGCATTTTTCTCAGTTCATTACTAACCATTTAGCTCATGTACAATAGGAAAATCTTAGGGTAGAAGAGACAAAGAAAACAGGATTTTACATCAATGAAGAAATTAATGAAAAAGTCATAGAATTTTATAAGTAGAAGTAGTGAGAGAGATCACTTACTATAAGTGTTAATTTGCACAAATTAGGAAACTGAATTCTGTTAATGTTTAGGGATTGATTCAAAGTTGTAGGAATAATAATCAGCAAAATCAGAACCCAAACCCATGTCAGCTGATTTCACGTTTCGTACTCAACACCATGGATAGTCAAAGTGTGATCCATGGGTAAGTGACCCTGGAAACTCATTAGAATTGCTGAATCTTGGGCTCCGCTGTAGACCTGATGAATCAGAATGTATATTTTGACGTTATTAAATGGTGAGAAAATACTCAACACATGCTTCTTCTTCATCACTGGTAGCATGATGCCAGACAAGTCATTAAATCTCATTTTCCTCTTCAATAAAATCAGAATAAAACTAGTTTATTTCAAAGAATAATTATAAAAAATAGATGAAATCATGTAAGTGAAAATCACTTGTAATCTTTAATATCCTGCACACATTAGTTATAGTCAATGAAACCTAACCCTTTTATTTTTAAGAGTGCTTGGGAAGAGGGAATAATTCTCATATAAGAAGAGGTGTCTAATAATTCAATTTAAGGCACTGTTAAAATTGTATGAAAGATATGGCGGTAATGGAGAGTGTCTAAAGAAGGGAAGGCTTATTCAATATTACTAAATTAATACCATATGTATAACGATCAATATTTCCTCATATAAAGACAAATCTGGTGAACTTAAAATCACAAAAGTACGCATTCAGTGTTTGGGTTTTGGAACTACCCCTGAAGAAAATCTGTTGGATTAGTAAGTAGTGTCTAAATGTATGTCTTTTATATTGGGAGTAGCTATTAATTTAAGAATAGCCTAAACAGCATTCTTGGGTCTCAGGTGGCCTAGTAACAATTCTTGTAATTTTCCACATACAGTATTTTCTATTTGTTTATGACTTTGCTCAAGATGTCCCCTCTGGCTGGAATGTTTCCAAGTACCACCAGTCACCCTGACCCAGTTCCACTAGGCTGCCATCATTTTCATAGGGCTGTTTCTCTTAAAGTATTAAGACAGACAAGGAAACATCACCTCCTAAAGTCTTTTCTCTATACATTCACTCCCAGGCTAGGTTACCTGTCCAGTTTCACCTGTAATTATTTGTAATTTTATTTATGTGTCTGTTTCCCATGTAGCTGTGAGACCTTTCATAGGACATTCCCAGAATTTACTGCAATTCTAGGCACTCAATGAATATTTTTAGAATGAACAAATCAATATTTGCGGTAATTCTGATTCAAGCACTTACCCTGTTACTAAGAGAATGGAGGAGACATACAGATAACATTTATTTCAATAAAAGTGAATGTAATTATTTTACTCCAGAAGCAATGTTCTCATGCTGGATTCCCATTGCTTGGTGTCCTCTCGGGTATATAAAGTGCAGATTTAGCAATTATGTGGTTTAGATTCTAGACATTTGGGGTGAAACTTAAGCAGGAGTTCTTAGGAAAATCATTTTTATATCACCATCCAAGCTTCACAAATATTTATATAACTTCCATTTTTTGCATAACTTCCCAGAATCTTAAAATCATGGGTATCCCTAAATGAATTACATTTAATGAACTTGGTCATTAAAGATTTGAAAAACAGATATTTTGAAAAGCACCCAGATAAGTTGTGTCTTGACTAGCTTGAATCTTTTGTTTGGAAGGAGGTTGTTTAGTGGGCTTTTTTTCTTTCTTATACTTATGTTTGATCACCTTTCGGGATAGATATTCTGAAGTATTCCAGAGCTTTAGAAAAATATAATTCATTGTTTTATAGAAGATATATATTTAATATATGTTTATAAGACAACTATCAAATTTAAAAATGGAAAATAGAATTAGCTACTTTTGATAATTTTTTGCTATCTATTCTATGTATCCATACCTATTGTATTATTTAGCATATTCAGGGAACATTCTTACATGATTTTGTATTTAGATTCATACTTCTGAGATTTGGTCCCAGGATTCCTAAGAAAAATTCTACTCCCCCTGTTGGTTTAAATAAAATTCAAATATTTTGACCTTGAGATTTTGACCTTGAGAATGTGGTTCAAGGTCAAACTATTTTTTAACTATTTGCCTGAATTGCATCTAAGAGGACTGTGATTCATGTCAAATGCATCAATAATTAACATTAAGCTAGCATAGTTTTCTTGCTTTACTTATGAAACAAATTTATTGATGTTATACCTGTATATGTGAAAGCAAATGTCTTACATGAATGTCTATAATTCTGCTTTAGGAGGAAATGTTACAAAATTATAAGTTAAATGAATATAAATAATTTAAAATAAATATTGAAATCATCATCAATAATTACTTATTTACAAACAATGTATATGCACAAATTTAATCAGTATACTGATATTTCAGCAGTGTGCTGTGAATAGTTGAGTGAGGAATCACAAAATTCCAAATAACACATATTAAACTACCTGTTTTCATTTAATCAAGGGCACTGAGGTTGCAAGTATTCTTTTATTTTATTTTTTCTCCTTTCCCTTTCTCTCCTCTCTGTCTCCTGCCACCTTTTCCTTCCTTCTTTCATACTTTCTTATCAAAGGTGAAGACGAAATACATGAACAATATATATAATTATGCACTTTGTGTACATATATTTTATATCCAAAGAATCCCATGTGCCAAAGAATACCACAAACACGAGCAAAATATGCTGTAATCTTCCTTTCTTGCAACAAACAGATTTGTTGTCAGCATGCTGGGTAAAATGTAGACTAGAAATAACTTGTCATTTTTTAATGAAGTCTTCCTCCCTTGCAGAGCCAAATACACCATTCTCCCTGAAAACTCTGGGGATGATGACAACTCCCCACTTGGTCTCCATAGTATCTATTTCTGAAGATTCCCCAGAAGGGCTCCTGGCCAGGGCGATCCGCTCAGATCCTCCAGAAAGTTGGCAATCTGGGCAGCCAAAAGAAGCTTCCCCATTTCCTGAAACTGACTCTGTCCGTGGTGCTGAACCATTCTGCGGAGACGCTCCCAGACGGCGCTGTCAGCGGTGCTGAAAAAATCTTCCCTGACGCTGCCCAAATCTGAAGCACTGTGTATCTGTTATTTACTCACGTCCTCAAAGAGCTGCAAGCTTTCTCCATCTTAATTCCACTCTACCGCAGAGCTGAGTTGCGCCGGCGTGATGGGAGGAAATCGTAGGCAAGGAGAAAAAAACTAATAGCAGGATTGCTCACCTGAGACCTACGATGCTCCCATGAGTTTTGGAAGTGCTCTGCTCCTTACAGCAAATACACATATTTTTAAAAAGTACTATTCTTTTGCCTTTGTCCTTACAACAAGGGTTCTGTGATATTTCCACTCCTCCGTTTAAAAGCCAGAAGATTTGACAGCAATAAGGCTTTCAACATCAGGAATTTACATTGTTTTTCAGTGGACCGACTTCCAGGACAAGGTCTCATCGGCACCCGCCCAAATACCATGGCACTGTGTGCGCCTTTTGCCACCGGAACCTCCCCTTCCAATGAGACTTTCTGATTGTGTCTACCAACTCTCCTATTAAAAAAAAAAAAAAAAAAAAAAAAAAAACCGTGGGTTGCATGCAGCTATTCTGTTGTATTCTGTTCTCACTCTGCCTCCCCTCTCTTGCTTGCACTCTTGCTGGAGGCATATTAATGCCATTCTGCTGAGAAGAAAAATCCCACAACTACCTTAAGGGGTTAAGACAATATGCGCAACTCTCGCCTTTTATAGCGATCACTATTTAAATCTAGCAAGAGCCCGACACCAGTCTTTGCAAGAATGGAGTCGGTAAAACAAAGGATTTTGACCCCAGGAAAAGAGGGGCTAAAGAATTTTGCTGGAAAATCCCTCGGCCAGATCTACAGGTAAGAAAAAGCAAACCCATATTTGCCTGGGGCTCAGAGTGAAAAGAATCTGCAGGGCTATTTCCGTAAACCCTGGTTGCTTAGAGAGATTGTAATGTAATATGATCAGAAAGTCTTTTTTCTTGCACATTGCTGGATCAGGGCTACTCTGGAAACCTGCTTATTTATTCAGGAATGTTGCACTAAATGAACCTGTCTGTTTTGTGTATGTGTGTGTGATTTTTATTTTGGTACCTGCAGATTCTCATCCTTTCCTACCCAGGATTTATCCTTTTTACAATTGAAAATGAACAGTATATGTTCAAAGAACCTTTCTTTGGGTGCTTGTTAAGTGTCACCAAGTTAAATTCCTTTAATGCGAATGAATAAAGATATAACCCTTTTAAAATTAATCAAGAAATTCCAAAGAGTAATGGCAAAAAAATTTTTATATCTTATTCAAAACCGCTTGAGTAGTGAATCTCCCAGTGGAATAATTCTTCTGTAAAGAAGGAAGAGAAATCAAAATATATCAATAATTGATAGCTTAGGCAGTTCTTCTCTCCAAACCTGAAACAATGTATATGTATTTTTCATTATTTGACCTCTCCTAGAAGTCTATTTCTTGCATGGAAAAGGTTACAGTACTTATAAGAAAGAAAAGCCATAATAATAACTAGCAAAATGATTTTGAAAGTACTGGAAATTATTTTTTTAAATTTTATCCTTTCTGTAGTCATTGTGCTAATTACGCTCTAAATTTCACAATTTGAAATCCTCTCAAAATATTGTATGAATACACTTTTTCTTAATAATACGAGCAAAATCAAGAAGAGGGCAGAAACAAACAAACAAAAAAACGATTGGAAGAGAGCGCTAATTTTCACATTTGGGAAACTGAAGCCTTTGGAAATATATGGGAAATGTAAAGAAAATGACCAGTGCACCTCCCAATTTTCCCAATCTCTTTGGTTCTGGTGGGCTTCCTACAGCCTTGATCATGCACCTATGCGGCAGTAGATACCGCAAAGGCCCTGCAGTCCCGCAGCTGCCCCGGAAAGAGCTGTTCTTTCCCAGTCTGTCATCAGGTGGGGAGTTCAGGTGCAGAGTTCAACTCTGCAATATAAGTATATGAAGCCAATGTATAAAAATAAATAAATAAAATCTCAATAGTTAAAATTTTCTCTCCCAGAATATAGTGTCCTGTGTTCTCCAGTTGGGATTGGACTTTAAGCATAAGGATTAACAGAGATGCAAATATGTTTATGACCTATTGCCAGGTGTCATTCTGTAGAATTTGGAAGTCTGATTTTTTTTTTTTTTTTGGTAGCTTCAAATTGCTTGACAGCCATATCCCAAGCCATGCATTCTTGGAATTGATCTAGAATTTCATTTGCTTTACCAAAGTGTGTGAAGACAATTTTGTCTGAATATATCATTTAAAATGGTACAAATAAAAATTAATCACATGGTAGATGGGAAATATCTGTAAACAGAGAGGTTCTTTGTTTAAATATTGAAAGTATCCATCTCAAGGGTCCGCGGTGATGTTATCCTTCCTCCTCTTTTATTTATTTTTTAAATAGAATTTTCACGGATATACTGTGGACTAGAACAACACTATCAGCTTTTAGTAAAACATTTCTATCACTCCACCTTCCCCTACTTCCTTCCCCCAAGGATGAAAGTCTAAAAGGAATTTAATCAGATGGGTGGAATCTTGTGAAATGCTATGCAAATTAAAAAGCATAAAACAAAAACTAAATGTGATACCTTTTACCTCGGTGTGGAATATCTTACTGGAGTTGATTTGGGTGAGCGTTTGTATACCTGGGAGTCGCATTTTAAGTCTTTGGAAATGGGTCTCTAATATTTTTTGGTGTTTGTAACCGAGATAGTAATGACGCAAGATTGTGAATAATTAATTATTCATGTCCTGGCAGTAGGAAGCTTAGGTGCCGGCCGTATGTTGCGGAGGCCTTTGTTTCAAACTCGACTATCAAAGAAAAAGAGTAAGATGTGTAACGGGGGAGTAAACGTTGAAATGGCACCCTGGGGCTGGAGGAAGGGGCCGCAGAGTGAGCCAGTCTCCGGGGGACCTTCTCCTCGTGGGCACTGGACAGGAGAGGCCTCAATCCCCGGGGCGGGGCGGGATCGCCGCGTCCTCAACCCGGAAAGCTTTAATTTGCCCGGGAAGGAAGGGGTAGGGTGGGTGCGGCGCCGTGGCTGGGCCTTTCTGCAGCAGAGGGGCGGTGGGTGGCTGGACGGCCGGCTAAAATAGCCTGTCGCCAGGGTAAAGCACTCCGGCTAAGAGGCGTCTACACAGTTGTGCAGAAGGCGCCTTGGGGGTAACCCTCATATACTGCAAACCCAGCAAGAAAGTTAGGCCCAAGCGGCCTGTGTATATGAATCAAGGTGCTGCGGCTGGATCCCAGGGAATGGGGACTGGATAGCAGAGGCCAGAGGTGTTCAAATTAAGGGATGCTGTCGCGGGGAGGGGTACCGACAGAGGCCGAGGTCCCAGGAGGTCCTGAAGCCTTGTGTTTGTCTCGCACCCTCACGCTGGAGGGTGGCGAGCGGGGCAGCACCCCTCCCCTCAGCCCTGACAGGCCCTGGGAATTGGGAACGGGCGGGCGTCTGGGGTGCCTAACCCGAAGCGTCCCCACCCCCAACCCCTCACCCCCGGTCTGCTGCGCAGGGTGCTGGAGAAAAAGCAAGAACCCGGGGAGACCATCGAGCTGACGGAGGATGGGAAGCCCCTGGAGGTGCCTGAGAAAAAGGCGCCGCTGTGCGACTGCACGTGCTTCGGCCTGCCACGCCGCTACATCATCGCCATCATGAGCGGCCTAGGCTTCTGCATCTCGTTCGGCATCCGCTGCAACCTGGGCGTGGCCATCGTGGACATGGTCAACAACAGCACGATCCACCGCGGGGGCAAGGTCATCAAGGAGGTGGGCAACAGCTGGCCGAGTGGTTGCGCAAAGCCACGTCACCTTTCTGAGCGCGGTCCCCCCACTCCTCCTACCGAATGAGGAAGGCCTGAATGCTCCCTCAGCCCCCTTCCAGTACTGCCCTTCTAGAATGGACCCTTTTAGGGTCATCATCGCCGGACTTTTCTGCTCCTGAAGCAAGTCCCTCCTGCTCTCCGGGCCTTCTTTTTCTCACCTGCGAAGTGGAAAATAGCATGTATCTCACTGGGTTTTTGAGAAACTTCATACAGGGAGTGGGTCTTAATAATTCTGATAAATCGAAATCGAAATCTTCTTTCTTTTTCTCAAAGGAATAGGGCAGCATATTAGTCATGATTTCCCGCAGAATTCCTTCATTTCCCGCCAAACGTTCTTAATAATGAAAATGAAACCAAATCGAAAAGCAGATCAAATCAACTGATGTGCATGCGGGCAGTTTCTTCCCAGGGGCCCTTGGGAGCCCCCCACCTGGCTGACGAGGAGAGGGGCTGCAGCGCAGGCGCAACTTGGGGTCTCGGGAATCCAGTCCGGTAGTCTTACAATGGGTGTGTTGGATGACCCCTGGGAAGAGAAGGGTCAATGTCAAGGACACAGAAACCTGTGGGTCCGTATTTCTTGTCCAGAGATCTGAGTGACCATAAACCAGGAGGAGTGAGGGTTGGGAGGATTAATTCTGCACTCACTTTCGGTAGGAAGCGGTGAGCGCGGATCAGCCCTGGAGATTCCGGGAGACCCTGCGCTTGGTTTCAAAATTTTATTCAAAGGGAGGAAAGCGGGGGGTGGTACCCAGTTCTTCCGGCGGAATAAGCGCTCTTTCCCCTTCTCGCTACAAGTTATTTCCTCCCAGTTTACTTTAAGGTTCACCTGGGGCGGGCGCCTAGGCTGGCGGGGGCGGAGTTAGGCCCGACCTTTAGACACACCCCTCAGTCTCTGGTGACCACCCCTAAGCGACGCCTCCCTTTCCACTGACTCCCCACATTTTCCGTCTACTCCAAGTCATTCCGGCCCACGCCCAGCCCCGTTTTGCTGGGACCATACTCCTTCCTAACTCCTCCGGCCTCCTCGCACCTTCCACCCCAAGCTCCCCTGCTTCCTTCCCCAGAATTTCCCGGGTTGGGTTGGGTTCGGTTCTCCAAGCGACTCCACTACAGTCTGCACTGGCTGGAGTCGGCTAAGTGCACCCAGTCAGGTGTGTGTCTCTCTCCCCGGCCCGCTAACGAAATCCCTTACTGGGAGTCGGAATTTCCTAAACTGGAGCCTTGAGGATTCCTCCTTCCTCCGGGCGATCCTACCCTCCCGACAGTGTTCCGAGAGCAAAGCCGGGGAGACCAGCTTTGCAATTAATCACAACACATTTCAAATGAGCACGAGTTTTTTTTAGTTAAAAGAGGTATAACCTCTCCATAAGAAGATATTGATCATATTTTGTTATGAAATGAAAAATTAAGACCTCCCCTCCCCCACGCTCGAAATGCAGGGAGTTCCTGGGGACTGAGGGCTCTTTGGCTGGAGAACTACTGAAAGTGAATCGTCAGCCCAGGCACTGAGTCTACTCTCTCCTTCCACCGCGGTTTTTAAATTTTATTTATTTTATGTATTTGCTTACTTATTAAGACTTTCTTCCCCCCCTATTCCCATAGAAAGCCAAATTCAACTGGGACCCAGAAACCGTGGGGATGATCCACGGTTCCTTCTTTTGGGGCTACATCATCACGCAGATTCCGGGCGGCTACATCGCGTCTCGGCTGGCAGCCAACAGGTAACGCGCCGGGCCGCCCCGGCTCAGGGTCGTGGACCCTGTACCCTCAGGAGGGGCAGCGGAGAAGCAGGGCAGGGACCAAAGCCCCGCGGGGGTTGGGAACTCCTGGGCCAGGTCTCCTAATTCCCTGGCACCCCTTCTTGTAACAGGAACTGCTGGTGCCTCCTTCCAGAATAAGGCGCCCAAAAGGATCTGGGCTTTCCCGGGTGGGCGCACATTGTCGCTTCCTCTCCGCCGAGTCTGAATCGGCTCTTAACAAAATAGTCGACGTGCCTTACGGCCTGGGAGGAGCTGAGGCCTGGCGGTGAGCAGGCCAAGCTGGGTCTGTGAGGCCGGGCGCACAAAAGGGTGGGGGCGTCACGTGTTGTGCTCTCTCCAGCGCGTCCAGCGGGTGCCCCGGCTTCCCGCGGCGCTGACCTCCTGGCAGGGCGAGTCCAAAGCCCAGTAGGAGAGCCCGCCCAGATGGTGCTCTGGGTCTTAAGGATTCGTTTCTATGGAGGCAGGCGGGATTTCAGGCGCCGGGGATGTGATTCCACCTGTTAATGAGCTCGGCTGAGAAGGGGCGGGGTGGAGAAGGCGCTCAGCTGCGTCCCCCGGCCTCCAGCGGCGCTGCGGTGGTGGCTGCCAGCCGAGGTCCTAGGGTCAGCCCTCAGGAGTGCTCCAAGCGCCACCTGCGGAAGCACACCGAAATTTGGGGCATAAGAACTGATGCGGCGGGGGTGTCGAAGGGCACAGACATCGGAGGGGAGGGTGAGAGTCAGCTTCATTTGCTTTACTGTGTGTATTATGATAAATAAAACTAAATGCTCCTTAAATCTGAATTGTTAGGCTGGCCGAGAACAAATGCACTCGCCCTCTAGGTATCGCTGCATAGACACCCCAAATAGAGACTTTGGGTCATCTTTCAGACCTGTACCTATGACTTCACCCCCACACTCGCCACAAAACGTGAAAGTAATATAGAACTGGGCATTTCTCTAGTCTGATATCTTGTCTGCTTTTGTAAATTGTTCCCTCTTCATCTCTCAGTAATTTCCCTGGCCACTTCCAATCTTGTTCCCAGAGGTGTCTTCCTACCCAAGATTTCCCAGTTGTCTCCAAGGTGTATGAAGGAATTCCTGGAAATTTATTTTAGGCTTACTGATTCCAGGGAGAGGATTTTTGGACCTCCTTTCAAAATGTCAGGAGGAGAGTGCAATACATTAAGAATAGTGCCCTATGAATATTGCTTTTGCTCTGACATTAGGGATGTTTTGCTCTTAGACCCATCAAGAGACAAATATTCTTTTAAAAAATGAATGAGTTTAAAATCAAAAGCATTAACTGTGCGGATAACTCAATTTTTATAAATGGGATAAATCAAATAAAAAGTGATATTAGGCAAGAAAAATCTAAAGGGAATATTCTAAATGTTACTGGTAATGAACTTGTTACATTTTTGGTTTTCATATCCATAATGCATAGTGTCTTGAATCTTTGTTTTTCCTATAAAATATTTTCTGAAACAAAATAAACTTTCCTGGAAAGATACCCCAAACATACATATAGCAGATATTTTTACTTTGATGTATAAATATCTAACAAGTCACCAATTCCCCCCCTCCCCCCAAAAACAGGAAACTCAATGTAATGTAAAATGAAAATATAATGGCTATGCTTGTAAGTTTTTCTCAGAGTCAAAATCTTCAGCTTGCCAAATGTTAAAATGCTAACATTTTCCTGCCAGGGAAAAAAACACTAGGGATGTCCCAGCTTTTCTGGATGTAAAACTGGGAGGCTTTCCTGGTTTTAAAAAAAGCAAACATCACTATCATTTGTGTCATGTTTAAAGACTAATGCTAACTCAGGTTCTAATTTATTTGGTACATTTTCCTCAAGGAAAAATTTCTGAATTTAGAATTTTTATTTGAATTTGTATTCATCTTACCTTTAAATGAGTATTTAAGAGAAAATACTTTTCACATGCAATGTTTTGTGTTCTACAAGATTGAGAAAACTAAGTTAAAATTAATTGTAAAATATATGAACAGATCAAAGATTTTAGACTATCTTCTTTATTCCATCTTAGGATTTTGACCTCATTACTACATATTAAAAATGTAATAAAACATTACAAATGTGTTAGCCTGTTGAAGTCTCCTATGAAAACAGACTTTAAAAATATGTAACATTCCCTTTTCCAAATACAAAAAGTAAAAGGTGAAGGAATTAAGAAAAGAAAAAACAAAAAACTCAGACAGACACAGTATGGTAATTACAAGAAGGAATGGAGGGTTGGGGGGGTAGAAGAGGGTAAAGGGGGGAAGGAGCCTAGACTTTGGGAGATGAACACACAATGCAATATACAGATGATGCATTATGGAACTGTATACCTGAAACCTGTATCATTATATTAACCAATGTCACCCCAATAAATTCAACAGGAAGTACTACATGCTAAATAAAAAGTATATTGAAAAGAAAAGATAATAATCATAAATTAATCACCAGAGACACCTATTATTAATATGTTGGTGAATGTCCAATTAGCCCTATAAATGCTACCTAGGATTTTATCTTAGAAGGCTTTTTGGAAAACACAAAATCTGAGAGAGATTTTTAGAATTGATTTGACAGATGTAAGTTTTCTATTATAATCCCTTTCAAAACTGTAAAAACAACACAGCAAGACCAGTTTTCCACCTACGAGTATTGTGTTCCCATTCAAATAAGTTTCTCCCTACAGGTCATTTAAAAATAGAACAAAATTTCCCTTGGGTGGGGAATTGGGGACGGAATCCTTTCCCTCTATGTGAAAAAGAAGCTCACTTTGGAAAGTGTTTGCCATCACTGCCATGGGCAGAACTGGAGTAGAGGAGATAGCTCCTCAAGAGGGAAGGGCCCCTGGTTACACTGCCAGGCAAATTTCTCAATGAAAAACAGACAGCAATAATATTTGAAACCTCCCAAAATAGTCCCACACTAGGGCAGAATACAGGTTCTTGGTTCTTTGATTCTTTTTCTGGTCAAATTCTAAGTATTCTTGCTTTCCTGCTCATCAAGAGGAGGAAATGAGGGAGTCCTGGGGAGAGAAAACTCAGTTCCCCAGGATGGCTCTTGCATCATTTTTTCCTTTGTCTTTCCTTAAAGAGGTATTGCATATCCTGGTGGGGGAATTTAGTCACCTCCATGGAGGGCCTTGGGGTGGGGAATCAAAGTAAGACTCCTGACAAGATCTATAATGTTATCAGATGAGAACATATTTAATATAGTGATTAAAAGGTGTTGGGGACAATTAATTTTGCCTTTAAACAATACAGGGCATGGAACTTACATCAATCTAGATATTTACAGATATGAAAGGGCTAAGGACTATTTTTCCCTTCTATTTTTACCTGGTTGGGTAAATAGTTAATGTGAGGAACAACAGAATTTTTGCAATGGGCATAACCAAAGAAGGTCAGAGTTACCAAAGGAGGTTTGGCCAACATTAGGTTTTTAACAGATGATATTATATACACAAAGACTATCGCCTCTTCAGTCTAGGTGGTAATATTACTTAGCCCTTATTTAAAGAAATCCTCTAATCTGTTCCTGTCCTCCTGATTTCCCAACCCCACTATAGCTTTTTACAGAGCGCTGATTGCCACCTGCCATACCAGTATTTTACTTATTTTTCTCTTTGTTTAATGTCTGCCTTTCTTCAATAAAATGTAAGCTTCATGACAGAACATGCAGTTTTGTGCATGTTGTTTTTACTGCTCTGTACCTAGCATCCAGAGAGTGCTTGGCCCATGATAGTTCCTTGTTGAATAAATAAAATGAACATCACCACACAGTGTTTGTGGCTTTTAAAAACAAAAGGTAGTATTACATATTGGTTAAGATATAAGTTCTAAAGCAAACAGTATTGGTTCAGACTCCTGAATGTGCTTTTTAATAACTAAAGACATAAAACATTATTTAACCTCTCTGAGCCTCAGTTTATATTTCTATAAAAAGGGACTAACCCAAATACCCACCTGATATGGTTGTCATGACAACTATATAAGAGAGCATGTGTAAAACTTTTACAAGTGCCTGTTTTCATTCATTATTAATAAAATCTTAGATTCAGAAAAACATTAGAAGAAAATAACTCTTATGAACATTTAGCATTACTTGTGTTTAAATTTACCTTAAGTATTAGTAATACAAAGGATTATTTTTATTGTGATAAAAATGCCTCTTTTCACATGGCAGACTTCTGCCTTTAAAATTATTTTCTTATACACATTATTAATGGTATTGTTCACTGGGAATGTCATGTCTCATTGGAAGGCTTTTAAAGAATTGTCTTAAAAAATATTTCAGCCAATAGTATTGAGAGTGCTAATAATTCAGTACATGTAATGTTTGAATTCTAGCCAGGCTTTTTAAATACACTTAGAGAAATACATTTAAGCTGGAGGTTAGACTTCTCTGTTGAAATCTCCTGTTTATTTTCCCTTGTCCCATCCTTTATTTAGAGAGGGTTCAGTTCTTAGTGCAAATTTTGTCTTTTCAGGTGTCTCTTGGGTTTCTAACTTGACTTTTACTGAAGAAAAAAATCATTCTTTATTTGAATGAGAGACTGAGGATTGCATGTCTCTCTAGCATAGCGTGAACTTCCCTGTAACAGAAAGAATCCATATGAGAGCTGGACAGGGCTCATCTAATCCAGTCTTCTCCTTTTACAGAACAGGAAAGAAAATAGAGAATCAGGGAGGTGGTGACTTGCCCAGGGTCACAAAATAATTGAGACTAAAACTCAGGTGTCCCATAGTACATGACCACAGGCTACAGCTATTTGAAATTTAACATCTCTGCCTGATACTATGTGCTTCATCACAAAGTTCTCACTCAGCAGCAGGCTGAGCCATCTGCTCTCTGAATCAGTGCCCACAATCTATCATGCCCCAAATCTTGGACAGAAATCCATGAATTAGGCAGAGAAGCCTTTAGTAGGCCCAAGGGATGCTTAGGGTTTTTTTTTTTTTTTTTTTTTTTTTTTGTGGCAGGAGAAACATACTGTATTTTTGTGTGTTCACTGGCTTGCAAGCGATTTGGCCACAACATGAGTGATTCTGTTCTTCTCTCTGCAAAATGCAATATCCAAACTTGATAATGACTTAAGCAAATAGTGTGATAATCTGTAGAGGAAAACCCAGCCCCTTTGGCAGTTTGGACTCCTTGAAGATTGGAGAGGTTTGAGCATAGCTGGGGGGTAGTTTTGACCTTTTGTCTACAGAGAAGAAGGGTTCTTCCTTGGGATTTTGAATGGTCCAATTTAATTCATACTACTAATCTAAAAGAGTAATTAATACATAAAAATGAACAGATTCAAAGGGATAGATTGTTTTTATCCTCACCTTAGGACAATTGGTTGTGGTTGCCCTCTTTATCATGCTCCAACTGGATATTGAACCCAACACCTGGGTATGTGCCTTGATAGGGAATCAAACCTGTGACCTTTTAGTTTATGGGACTATGCTCCAACTGAGCCCTACTGACCAGGGCGCAAATGGATGGATTTTAAAACTTTACACTAATGTGCATTTGCATATATGAAAATGAAATTTGATATGCTTTATGTAAATATTCTGGCTAACCTAATTATGAAAAATCCTTTGGTGAAAATGATTTTTAGAAAGAGAGAAAAAAAGATATTTTAACCACAATTCCTTCATATTTTAAGCCCAGAAAGAAATGATTTTGCTGGAGCTATTTTGTCTTTTCCTTCACAGAAATAGAACAATGAAGGTGTACTTTATTTATTAGAATAAACATTTATTGGAAATCTTAAGTCTTATCACCAAACACACACACCCACACCCACACAATATACTGTTTAAATACTTACATATGTATCTATTATCTTTCTATCTATGTATCATCTATCTATCATTTGTCATCCTTTTTTTCCCACCTCTATTTACCTGTCTATTGCAACATCCATTGCAAGCTAGAGTTCCTTAACCTTTCCAGTGAGAAACATTTGCAAATTCCCTTTGTGTGAAAAAATAATTCAGACCATAAACATAAAGCCCGCAGCAAGGGAACGCTATCCTCTATGATGGAAAAACAGTTAATAGTCTTTCGGTCTCTTAGGGCCAGAGGTGACTATTTCTATATCACTCGTCTAGCTGCCTATCAAACATCTCGCTGCCCTTCCATTGTGGGCCCTGTAGGTTAGGTATCTAGGGCAATGCAGAAGAGGCCTTCCTTTTTCTGACAAAAGAAAATACCTTTTCCACAAGATGAATAGATGGTTCGAGAGGGGGAGGGGTCCCTAAGGGCTTGCACGTGGTTTGCTGACTGACACAGGCTTCTCTCACTCTCACTAGCTCTGGCTTCCCTTGTGGCAGCCACATCCTACTACCGCAGTGAAGAGCCAGCCTCCGGAGGGGAGAAACATGATCTTGAGGGAAGAGAGAGTCAGGTGGGCAGCTGGTAGAATGATTCCCCCACTGCCATATGCCATTGTTGGGGCTGTCTCATTTCTCTGTCATGAGTGATGAAGTCATTCTTACAACTTAATGATGTACCAAGGGACCCAGAGGGCTGGCTTGTGCTCATGTATTCCTTATTTAATATGGGAGTAGGGCATCAGATGTGACAAAGGGAGGTGCCTGAGCACTGATTTGATTAGATTAAATAGATTAAACAGCCCGAATCACTCTATTCCTGCAGACCCTCCAGGCGAGGATTAGTGCCACACCTGGGGTGAGGAACACTAGTTCCTTGTTGAATGACAAACCTCTGCCCAAATGGAGATTGATGGATTGATTCAGGGAAAATGGAGATAATCTGTGGAGTGACAAGTCACCAGTGTTTCTGTCACCTCTTCTGGGGAAATCTGGATGGGGTGGGCTTGATATGGGAGGGTTTTTGTGGCTATGGGTCACAGAAAAAGGATATGACTGGGAATTTCATAGTGAATTCTCTCCAAGCCACACCGAATGTTAATGATCAGGCAGGGCGAGGTGCAGGTTTTCAACAACAGTGTTTGCTTTTCTAAACATTTCCGTATCAGAGACACTATATACCTCTCAATCTTGGCAATCTGTTTAGTAACACAGAGTTTCTTACATCACACTTACACATACACAACACAGGCAACATTTCTTCCCTTTGCTTTGTCTTTCAGTGTGAAATGCTTATATTTTCTTATATATAATCACTTAAAAAATCTGATGTATGTATGTGGGTATAACAAGCAGAGAAAAACCACATAGAAATTAGGTTTTATCTTAGAACTAAGCAAATTGAAATCATTTTAGTGTGTCATTTGCTGCAGAGGAAATCGTGAGGAGAACAACAATTTTAAGTGGGTTTCAAGTGATTTATCATTATGAAAAACAATCTTAATAAGCAAATGGCCCTTATTTTATTTTTTTCTTTCTTCTTCATAGCGACTCTAAGGCAGACATTCTTACACTTGTCTTCTTGATGAGAGAACTGAGCACAGAGTAGCAGTTATTTTCCCAAAGACCATGAGATGGTAGGAGGAAAAACTGGTGTATAAACCCCTTTCTGTCTGATTTCAAATGATGGGCTTCTTTACTAAATAGATTTCCCCTACCAAATAGCTGTACTATGCATGTTATTAAAAAAAAAATTATAGACTCTTTAAAAAAAAATTGCTCCATTACTTAGAGCTAAGCTAGGTCCATAGGAAAGAGCTATGGAATAATTTACAATTTTATTTATTTACATGATATTGCTTTTTAGAAAAGCCTTTTGATAAGAGGATAAATTTGCAAAACCTATTGTGGTGAATATTGTTTTCAGGGCAGCAGTGCTGGGAAGTGTAACTGTGTGTCCTACTTGAGACCGATGCTAGGGATAATAAAAGTCACATGAATATTAAATGTTTTTTGGTATATAATCTATTTTTGTATGTCTGTTGAGATATCAATAATATATTCAATGCTGTTTGTTTTTGTAGCATCAGGCAAAACAAAAATCATGACTGTCAAACATAATACAATATGCACGACTACATTAAGTATTGATGAATGGTGAGGTTCTTTAAGAATCTCTTCTAAAACACAGTGACCTAATTTGATTTTGAAAGCAGTGTTTCGGGGACAGTGGTCTCAGAGGGTGACCAGGATCCTGTGGTGAACAGAAAGAGTAATGGTAGTTGTTTCAGGATATTCTATAGTATTGTTTGACAGACTTAAAGATGAGGCCAGACTGGGCCATGTACTTGAACTCAGCAACTATCTCAAGTGAGGATTTATCCACAGGGGTAATCTAAATTCTAGCCCATAGCTGCCATCCTACAGTTATTCTATGAGAAGAATTCAGCTTCCTAGGATAGTTAGGATACCAAGAATAGCAGTTTGTCTCCATTAAAAGCTCAAGAACAAATAAATGGTCAATTGATTGGAAAAGATACCAGAATAAAGCAGGTTCAAAGGAGAAATATGTTATTACATACATATTCCCCAGGAAAGGAAGTTATTATTGCCCTCTGTTTGAAGTCTTTATACAAAAGTGTAAGAACATGCCATATATAAAGCCTTCTGCTAGCATCATGGGGTTTGAAGAAGTGAAACAGAGATGTAGACTATATTCTCCAAGAGATTCAAATAATTTATGATGTAGAGAAACACATGATATTTTAGGTTAAGTCTTTTAAAAGTGCTTTATGCCACATTAGGAATATCTGTGAGAGGAGATTAACTAGAAAAAAGGTGTGTGTGTGTGTGTGTAAGGAGAGTATCAGTGGTAAAAGTTGGGGGGAGGGTACCAAGACAGGTATAATTCATTTAGAAATGGTTATCAATTTAAAAAAATGTTTTCTCTCTGATATTTTAGGTCAACTATTGAGAAACATATGGAGATGCTAATGCATGTTGACTAATTCTAAGTGCCTTCAAAATGGGAGATAGAATTCTCAGTATATGTCTTCATGAACCTTAAGCTAGAATTTCAGCATGACATGGAATACTCTGAATCCATTGTCACAGAAATAGCATTATTTAATCAGTCAAAAATATTCTGGAAGAAAGGAACAAAGAATAACAATTTTCTAAAAACTATTGAATTTTAGGGAAGTTCCATGTAATCATAGCTGATATTTATAAACCACTTACTATGAACCAGACACTGTCCCTTTTCATAATTAATTCACTCAACCATCAAGATAATCCTTTGAAGTATGAAAACTTGCCTTCATTTTACAGATATAAAAAGAGAGGCTTAGAGCAGCACTGGCCGGGTAGCTCAGTTGATTAGAATGTAGTCCAGATACTCCAAGGTTGCAAGTTCCATCCCTGGTCAAGGCACATTAAAAAATCAGCCAATAAATGTATAAATAAGTGGAACAACAAATTGATGCTCCTCTCTCTCTCTCTCCAATCCATCAACAACAACAACAAAAATGGCAGCTGCTTAGTCAGTTTGGTCAATGAAAACAGTTTGAAACCAGGTCAGTGAAATTCACTTTGGGTCTTGATCAAATGACCTAATTATGATTTATGTCTGTCAAAGATATCATCCCTTTTAGTAGGTGATTCCATTCCACTTTTGCCACTCCCATCTGTAATAAAAGGTAAGCCCCTTATTTCAGCTTTCTCTAACCCTGTTCATTCTAAGCCTTCCTCTGCTCCAGATCTGTCCTTTTTGTGATGTTTAGGGGAAGTATCTAGCACCACACTGCCGAATCAATGATGCTCAGATCAGAAAGAGTAAATCAGTATCACCTGGGAACTTGTTAGAAATGCAGATTCTCAGTCCCCTCACAAGCGTACTGACTTAGAAGCTCTGGTGCCCAGCCATCTGTGTTTGAACAAGTCCCCCAAAGTGATCCTCACATATGATAAAGCCTGGAAGTCATTGCACTAAACTATTTTATATTCTGGAACTTCTTTTCCATACTATTTCTTCCATTTCTTTTTGAATCCTAAACTTTGTTCATAAAAGACAAAACTCTCTTTAAATGAGCCTCTTTAACTACTTCCTTCAAAACAAGAGGGGCAGGGTAGAGTTCTCCTCTTGCTCCTGATTTCTGTAACCATCCATCTTTCCATCAAGCTTTTGTATTGCAAAGTTTTTGTTATGTTATCTGCTGCTGCAGGCACTGTTAATGCTAGTATTAGTTCTGCTTCCATGAATGTGCAGTAGAGCTTAGTAGTTAAATATCTAGGATTTACAACCAGACTCAGTAAGTATAAACCATACTTTTTCACCTAGTGTCTATGTGACCTTCAAAAGTTATTTAAACTCACTGGGACTTGGTTTTTCAATCTATGAAATAAGGATAGTGTTGTAGTTTCTCATATCGTTGTTGGTTTAAAATGAGAATCGAGGACAGTGACTAGTACAGATTAACAATTCAATCACGATTGGCTATAGTTATTTTTACTTGACTGACTCCTTTATGGATTTACTTTTATGTATCAGGGACCGGCCACACCTTTTAGGTGCATTATTTCATTTAGCTTCACAGCAATCCTACAAAATATAATATATTAATATTATCACTGTACAAGTCCTAACACCCCTTAAATGCTTAGGATATGCCAGACATTCCTCTGGGTCTTTACTTGCAATAACTGATAGTTTCTTTTAGTATCTCTTTTGTTGATAAGGAATAAAGCATAAATAGTAATATAAACTGCTCAAGTAATAAGTGACAGAAGTGAAATTTGAACCCAGGCAGTCTGGCCCTAGAAACCATGCTCTTGACCGTGACACAGCATTGCCCTTTTTGTAGAGAAACATCAGAAAGCTAGAAATGTTACTAAGTTTCCAGTCACATCAGCATTAAGTGACAAAGCTAGGGTTTTACAACAATTTCTGTACCATATTTATGTCACATGTTTTTCTTCTCTCCCACCATTAATGACTTTGGCCCCTTGTTACTCTGCAAGACATCATCTTGCCTGAACTTAATGAATCCTGATTGCCTTCCATCTCTCTGGCCTCAGATCCCACTCTCCTTGATTCTAGTAAGCTTCATACGTACTTCACCTTAGGGCATGATTATCTGTTATCCTTTATGATCCCAAACCCTATTATTTCCTAGAAATCATGGATCTTACTGCTCTTCCCCCAACCCTTGGCCTATTGACATTTCCTCAAACCTTGCTCCCACCATCCTTGTTCATCACCTCATTCTTGATGCTCTCATTCCTATCCACCTGTATGTACCACCATGCTCAGCCATTTTCAAGACTGCCCTACGTGCTGATACCGAATGTAATCCCTCCCAATTTTTGAACCTTTACTGAGCCAGTTCCTCTTTTCAGAATTTCTTCCTACTTTTTGTATTCGTCTTCCAGGGCACAACCTGGAAGTTCCTCTGTGCAGGACTAGCTTCCTGGTCACCCTTGCTGACATGGATTGCCTCCATTACTTCCCCTTTGTACTCCTGTTACAGCCTTTAGCATAAATTGTCCCTGGGCTGCTTATCTCTCTTTCGTTCTCTCTGACTCCACCCGGGGCCATTCTTATCTTTTTCTGAGTGCCTAGTAGCACAGGTTTCTATGTCAGAGAGCCCTGGATTCCACTCTCAGCTCCACTCCTTGCTTGTTTTCTTGGACAGTATTTCTGTTTGCATTTTCATATTTGTAAAATGTGAGAAAGTATAACTCAAGAGTTGCATGGTTTAAATTAACTAATGTATAGTTAATGTATAGAGAAAGTATAGTAAGTACTTTGTAAATGTTAGCACCCTGCTTCTCAACACAATAGCCTGCTCTAAATACAGTCTCACAAGGATTTGGAGTGTGAATGCATAAATTCATGTTGAAAGAAGTGGCTAGTTCAGTTTGGCTGTGTGTGGAACAGCAAGAAAAAGTGTAAAGGCTTCTCATATTGGGCATAAATTTTGGCAATCAGAATTTTAATTACTTGGATATTGATGTGTATACCAAGTCTGTAAAATTTAAAAAGAAGATCGGGTTCTGAAAAATTTGATGGATTTTATTCTTAAATAATTAGAAAAAAAATTCACAGCATTTTTATGATGTTATGGCCATTGACGATTTTAAAAATGACTAAAGGAATCAAGGAACTTAAAAGTAGGAAGCATTTAGCAATGTTATAAGATTATATAATTTGAAACACTATTCAGGGCAAGAGTGGAAAGTAAACATTTAAAACATTTAAAGTGATCTATTAATATTTTAGGAACAGAAAGATGATTTCAAGTAGCTGTATAGAAATTATTAGTTAAATTTACGATTAGAATCCTGAGGTACATTATTAATGCCATAGCATGTACATCATCAGATATACCAGCTGGCTTTGGAATCAGATTAGATTTATAATGGGGCTCCTCTAGTTGGAACTGCTTAACAACGTGTAAAAGTGATTTCACTTACTTCAGGCTTAGTTTCTTCACCTCTAAAATGGGTATATTAATACCACCATGCCACTGGATTGTTAGGTAGTTGTGGATTTTATGGCACGTGAAGTGTCAGAATGGTGTGTATCAAGTTGAATAGCACTCATTAAATTTACATCTGACTATAGTGGGCACTCAACAAATAGTTCATAATTGATTTAGCTCCACTGGTGGGGGACTTTGCTCCCCAGAGGACATTTCACAATTGCAAGAGACAGTTGTGGCTGTCACAGCTGGGGTGGGGGTCTGCTACTGGCATCTAGTGCCCACAGGCCAGGGGCGTGAGGAAACACCTACAGTGCGCAGGGCTGTTCCACACGGGAAAGAATTATCCGGCCCCGACAGTGGTGTGGAGGTTGAGAAAACCAGGCAAAGAGTGGGTAAAGTTCATCTCTCTCTAGCTTACTTACAGAGAGCAGCATGTGAAACCCTCCAAAAGGGACAGAGTGAGATTTAGAAGGTGTATTTATAGAAAATGAACTTCATGCTTCATACCTTCAAAATAATTATTAGAAAATAAAACCCAGAAGTTAGATAAACCTGGATAAAAGCCTTCTGGTTTTTTTTTTCCACACCAAATGATCACCTGGACGGTGTATTAAAAACCAGATTTCCAGGCTTCACTCCCAGCACATGGTGATTTGAAAAGCCTAGAGTCAGAAATCTGCATTTTTAATGAGCGCTCCAGGGGATTCTGATGCAGCTGGTTTACAGATGACAGTTTGAAAGAATTCTTCCAAAGGGCTGAATAGAGCAGATGCATAACTCATAAAAATACTTTCAAAAACCCTGTAGCATTATGTAGCTCTGGTTCTCTTTATCCTTAAAGCCGTAAGGAGTCAGTCTTATTATTATTGATGATAAATAAACAAAATTGGATGGATCTACAGAAAGAGAGTGCAAGTTTGCCAGTATCCGGACAGCCTGCTCATATGACCAAAGCACCTGTGTCATTAGCGCTTTCCACCTTCGCTCTTTCTGTCGCACAGGTACTACATTCAAACTCCCAGAGCAGTGGAAAGGTCTGTTCACCTCACCAACCTTTGGGAACACGCACCATTTAACACCAGGTCTAGGAAACATGCCCTATATGCTCCCTCCTATTTCCTCTCAGCCCTAAAGGAACCCTCTGCAGTGTTCTGGGAAATGCACACAAAAACATTTGGATTGTCGACTTAAGAGAGGTGAAAATTCTTTCAATTTAAAAGTGATAATCAATAATTAAAATACATTTAAATCAGTGTCTTATAATAATTTTGGATTCTTATCTTGCAAAGACAGGTTATGGGAGTTTTGCATTTAGTTTTTGAAAAATAAATCGATATTTGGCAGAACTTTGATGTCACTAGGCGTGTGGCATTCTCATAGGAACAATTATTTCTAGAAATAGAAAGTTTCTCTTTTGTGTCAAACAGAAAATAAATTATGCTTTGACACAAACTCAAAGATACCTATTCAGCAAACAGCACAGAGAGAAAATGGAACAGAACATTCACCTTCTGAGTCACCACCTACCTCTGTGGAGAGAAACTTCTGAGGACAGGGGATATTAGGCTGCATCAAGTAAACGAAAGTATCTGACCCGGTCTGTGATGCATAGAAGCAGAACTAATCCACTTGGAGCCTTGGTCAAGTCATTTCTCAAATTTCAGTAGCTGGCAAATAACGATCAAGGCTCCTTTCAGAAAATCAAGTCTTTCACAGTTACATTTAAGCGCACCTCCTGGAAGAATTAGGGCTTCGAAGAGGAAATCAATTTTGACTGAGTTAAACAACTCAAAATTTGACTTGAGAAAACCTGCACCGAACACACAACTAAGCTCAGTAGAGACAGTATGTCCCCAAACTTCCATGCAAGAGAGTATTTCTAAAGTTACCCAGTTATGCGGATGTTTTGCTTGCTTAGTAAGAACATTATAAAATCGTTTTTAAATGATGAAGTGGACTTTTTACTTGTAGATGGATAAAAATTAACATCATATTTTTGTAATTTTTTCTGGAATTATTATGTATATGTATGCACTTAGAGATGTGACTCAGACACACTCTCCCCACCTACCCACATGCAACAAAGAAAAAAAAAAACTTAGACAGATATAGTAATACTTATTTCAATTATAAAAACATGTCCTCCGGGAATCTGATAATGAGATTTCTTTGGGCATTTAAAATATGATTTCATTCATAAAAATTTTATGAACATTCTGATTTAAGGAAATCAAAAATAGTTGTATAATGTGGGGCACAACTCCATTCAGGCATTTATTATTTTTTGAACAGCTCTAGTGAGTATCTGCTATGCGCCTGACAGAGTATTTGGGGATATAACAGTGTATCTGAAAATATGCTCTAACACTTAAGAAGCTTGCATTGTAGAATGAAATGTAGACCAAAAATATATACAATGATTCATTAAATATTTTCAATTTGTAATTACATCTATGAAGAAAATAAATACAAGTAAGTATAACCAAATTTACTAAATTCTTCTTTTATTTATTTCCAGTATTTCAAGATAGTTTACAAATCTCTTTGCAATGGCGCTTAGTCAATCAAGTTCAGAACATATTTTATTCTTTTAGAAAAAAACATTCTACTTTAAAATTGCTTGTGCTTAACCTAAGAAATTTAGATCTATTAATTCCCTTTGTTTTTCAGGGTTTTTGGAGCTGCCATACTTCTTACCTCTACCCTGAATATGCTAATCCCATCAGCAGCCAGAGTGCATTATGGGTGTGTCATCTTTGTGAGGATATTGCAGGGACTTGTGGAGGTATGAAACTGCAGGATGACAACATCTCAAGGTTGCTATGTTACTAAGAACCAGCAAACAACATTTGTCTTGATCTACAAATAAGTATGTCTTAATTCGGTTGTGTCTACACTGTGTTAAAACATTGGAAAAGTTAAGCAATCGGATATTTTGTCTTCAAATGATGCTAACTTACAACTGTGACTGCTTATCATTCCTTCTCTAGAATTGAGTGGTATTAAAGAAACATTTAATGCTATTTGAATTTAAAAAAGAATAAACATTTTTGTTAATGTATTCTGATTAAAATTTTGAGTTTGTCCTTTGCTGATGGTAAACCTGAATTAACATCTTTTGGGAGTTTTACACCAAGTCTCTATTGGCTTAGAATCATTATTTGAGTTTTCATTAACATATTTCATTGCATGTATTCTTTAGACATCTAACTCTGGTGATTAACTTTTGCTCTATCAGCCCACGGCCTTTGAAAAAATAGCATTAAAAACTTGAGACTGGCCTACCTGTTGCCTCTTCTTTTTCTGTGAAGTATGGTAAGAATAGATAAATCAGATAAAGTATTAAGATGCTGAAAACAATCTTCTATCTCCAAAAAGGAGGAAAAATTGATAGGATCAAAATAACAGAAAAAGGATAATGACAGTTGTTCCTTGATATTCGAGGGATATTGGACCCCCACCCCATCCAGTTTGAATACCCAAATCCATGGATGCTCAAGTCCCTTATCTAAAATGGTGTAGTGTTTGCATATAACTTATGCACATACTCCTAAATACTTTATACCATGTCTGGATTAATTATAATACCTAATACAATATAACTGCAATGTAAATAGTTGTTATACTCTATTGTTAAGGGAATAAAAACAAGAAAACAGGTCTGCACATTTTCAGCACAGACACAACCATGGTAGGCCCAACTACGATAGTGCATGTCAGCAACAAAGGTACTATATCTTTTCCCTAATATTTTTGATCTGAGGTTGGTTGTATCTGCAGATGTGGCACTTGTGGCTACATAAATTAAGGGTCTTAAGTTCTAGAGACTTCTTTTAGGAACTGTGAGTTTCAAGGATCTCAGCTTTACCTTCCTTTGCATCGATTCCTTATATTTGAGAATCACTGAGTTTAATGCCTCACAAAAATTCATTTCAAATTTCCCAAACTGTTTAGGATCGCAGATAAACTGAGGAATGTAGAATCTTTTATTTCGCCTTTGTCAGAAGACAATTGAGGTAGAAATAAGTCTTGAACTGTGATGAGAATTTGAGTAGGTCACTAAAAAGAGGCCATGTCTTACCTGGTCTGGAATGAAAGTTTTAGAATGGAATTTCAGGGAATCAGCAAATTCCCATGAATAGCATCTTTCTTTTGTGCCCATTTTAAGGAAACAGCATCAGAGAAGGGAATGTGCTTATTTTTCAATGACCCTGGATCCTAAATGGTGATATATATCTTCCCCCATCATAGGGTGTCACCTACCCAGCATGTCATGGAATATGGAGCAAATGGGCCCCTCCTCTAGAGAGGAGTAGATTGGCAACCACCTCCTTTTGTGGTAAGTACTGTGCGCAGATGTAGATGTACTGGGTGAAAGTTTAGGAACAACTTGAATAAGAATTGAAAATTGGTAAAGCTCACCTGTAAAACCAGTTGGGGAGCATGTGTGTGTGTCTGTGTGTACAGCAAGAAAGGCTTTTTGACCACTGTTCCAATTTATTTAATTCTTATTAGTCTCTTTAAGTCCTCTATCTCTTCTTGTGCTTTGCGTTTCTTTTTTACTTCATTCATTTTATCTAGGTTTTCAAATATATTTATGAATGATTTTTATTAAAGTTTTTAAAATTTAATTTTTATTAGTCTCATTTTAAAATCTTTGTTGTGTCTTGGATAAGTTGTATCTACTTGTGTAGTCTTGTATTCCTGGCTAAATATGTAGGCATATGTATATGGTTGCAGGTGTGTGGTGTGAGTGTGCGTGCGGCCAAGTGTGCGTGTGTTTGTGTGAGTGAACCAAGGAACATGAGATAAAGTCAAGAATTTTTATGGATTTCACTTGCTTTTTTTCCTTTCTCCCTCCTCCTTTAGGTTCCTATGCTGGAGCTGTGATCGCAATGCCTTTAGCTGGCATTCTTGTACAGTATACTGGCTGGTCTTCAGTATTCTATGTCTATGGTACGTTGCATTTCTATACCATAGAGTTAAAAGAAATGTGCATAAGCTAAAAAATGACATAGATCACTAAATATACTTCAATGCTTACTTACTTATTTTTTTCCCATTAAGAGTCCTTTCCTTATATTCTGAGAAGATCAAGGAAATTGTTCTATGTCTACAATTTTCCCTACATGTTCATTTATTTTTTTAAAAAAAGCAACCACATTGCTGATGGCAATTTTATGATGTATGATGTATATTGCCATGAATTAAGAATAAAAAATTAAGTTAGCTCTTGATTCAAAGCTGATTAAAAAGAAAGAGCTAGGCAGCACCCACTTCTCCTTTCTGCCACTGTTTTGTTAGCCATTTCCCTGATATTGCTTCCTCGAGACTGAATTGGGTAAGAAAGCTGGATAGCGATAGGCATGCTAATGGAACAATTCAATTTTGTGATGAAATATTAGCAGTCTCTTGCAGCAGTGGCGCATTTTAGTCCTCATTTCCTCTGAATTAAAGGACATTAAGCTCCCAAATAGAAATTAAAAAATGACAAGAAACCCTAAGTTCAAATTCTCTTTCTGTTTACTTTCTAACTAGAAGTTGAAAGCTTACCACTTGAAAGTACCCCTAAAGTCTCTCTCTAAGAAACACATTTTTCATAACAAGGAAAGAAAACATATATAAGAGAGATGGATTCCAACTGATACTGTCATTGATTAATACCATCTTTGAACATGGCATGAGAATCTGAAAGTTTAATGAAGTCATGAGGTTGAACAGGACAGTTAGCTGGCTGTTTCCAAATTTGCCACGATCCATTTCCATTTTGAAATGTTCTCATCAGATCAAATTCTTATGTTTGTAGAATGTTATTAAATATACTTTATAGGAAGAGCTCTTATCCTGGCTCAAAAGCTTTGCATGGCTTTTGTATTTATGAGTGCTCTAAATTGTAAACCATTCATGCATTTGTACATTTTTTTTTCTGGGAAGATTTTTTTATCAGATTTTAAAATATATCTTTCAGTAGACTTTCAAAAGTTCATAATTCAAAAGTTTCAAGCATTTATATATAGGGTTTATAGTACAAGCTGGGATGGTCATACATTAAGTCCTCTGTTTTGTGCCTTAGTCTGTAACTTAATTGAAGACATGATGTGGCTTTAAAGTAAGGATACTAGTTTCCACGAAGCATTTATGAAAACCAGTTTCATTATTTCAAGTTATAACTTATTTAATGATTATCATTGAATGATATACAGTTTGAATATTAGGTAATCTGAAAATATCATATCATAGCACTTGCTTACTTGCTATGTAAAAAATTGGGTCTTTGAGCCACACATTTA
Organism: Furipterus horrens; assembly: GCF_987537825.1. Classification (NCBI taxonomy): domain Eukaryota; kingdom Metazoa; phylum Chordata; class Mammalia; order Chiroptera; family Furipteridae; genus Furipterus; species Furipterus horrens. The sequence continues at coordinate 29,256,256 of NW_028327172.1, read as the reverse complement.
ATATTGATAATTTAAAACTTAGTAAGGTAAAACCTGCACAGTGATTAAAGTTTTAAAAATGTAATTCCAACCAAGTGATGCAAAAGTAGGTTTATAGTTGTTCATCTGGAAAATAATACAATAATTAATAAATAATAATACAAGAATAAACTGTGTTTCATGTACTTAACAGCTGTAAACCTACTTTTGGTGCCCCCTGTAAAGAGCAATTAGCTGAGTATCTGGCACTTCTGATGCATTCAAAGAGTGGGAATGATAATTACTTCTAAATTATAAGAGCTCTTCTTTATCAAGTTCTTGTTTTGAGCCCTTCACTGTGCTAGTTGCTTTATGCATTATCTCCTTTAACTTTTCTTTGCCACATGTCATAAAAAATGAATTATTATCTCATTTTATAGTGGAGGTTTTGAGAGCTTCAGCTGCTGATCAGATTATGCAGCTAATGAATGACACAGCCAGGATCTGAATCTGGGAGAGCCAAATTCCATAATCGCTATGCTATCCCAAATTTTCACTGTCTGACCCCAAATTGTGTGTTCTGTTACATTCAGTAATTAACAGAAGCATGGCACATCAGAAGCTATGGTATTTAGAAACACTTCTTAGAGATTGAGCAAGCAAAAAAAAAAAATTTATTATGAAGATCAGGGACATTCAGATTGTTACTCAAGGGGGGAAAGAACAGTCTTAGGCAAAAATGAAATAGCCAGCTGCTGAGAAACGAGAATTAATCACATAAAATTCATTTTATTATTAATGTTTCCAGATTTATATTGCACAATAAGAGCATGTTTTAATGGTGAGAGTGCTAAATAAAGAAGGAAATGGAAAGAACTCGCAAACCATTTATTGTTCTGAAATTTTAAGTTTAATCTGCCCGAAAATAATCAATAGGCAATAATAGCATGTACTGAAAATAATATGGTGTACACTCACCTAAGTGGGAAATGTTATTACATTAATTACAGAAGCCCATTTTTAAAAAGTACAGTAGCCACTCAGGCTAAAATTATTTTCTAGGTTTTATTTAATAGTCTGTTTACGAGATCTAGAAGTGCTATCAGCAGAGGTAAATGAACATTTCTTTTCTCTGAAAATGCAAACCACTCTCATACATTCAAGACAGGCCAATAACAAAAGGCTTAACTCCTTGTAAAATCCTTTGAGGACACAAATTTTGTCTTGTTCCTCATATTTCTCTCACTGAGCAGAGTGCCTGAAAAAGTAACTGCTCAGTCAGCATTTGTTGGATGTATGAACGTGTTCCAAAGCACACTATTTGATAATTATTTATTGTGTATTTCAGCATTATTTAAAAAGACAAAGATAAATACAGGACCAGCCTTCAGGAACTTTGAAGTGTGGTGACAAAAGACAAGAAGAGATAGCTGAAGTCAGCTGTAGAAACAGAAACTCAAATTCGCACTCTATGGAACGTGTTTGTCTGGAGATACTTGTAGTCTTACTCCAGCAAATCGTTGTTAAGTAGGAGTATTTACGATGATTTTCTTTGACTTCCTCCTTTTGAACTCTTGTTTACAGGAAGCTTTGGGATGATCTGGTACATGTTTTGGCTCTTGGTGTCTTATGAGAGTCCTGCAAAGCATCCTACTATTACAGATGAAGAACGTAGGTACATAGAAGAAAGCATTGGAGAGAGTGCAAATCTTTTAGGTGCAATGGAAGTAAGAATTTTATTATGGTGTATATTTCTATTCTTATTCTCCATCTCATCTCCCTCCAGACAACCAAATTATTTTATATGTCCCTATCCAACAAAACTAATTTGGTTTCAATCATGATTTTTTTTTAACTTCATCCAAAAATTCTTGACTTACTTAGGAATTATTGCTACTTCTTCCATCTATAATTTTTTATTTATCTTTATTAAGCTTCTTTAAACTTGCCCTGTGTTATCACTATGACAGTAAACATAAATGAGTTTTAAGAACAATTCATTATGGTACATAATTTAAACAAATTCAACCAATAGTTAATTTTAGATTGTAGGAAATGACAAATCACCAAATCACCTAACATAGTCATAGAAAGACTATTTTTTTGTTCATTGAATAGCCTAAATGTAGGTTTTATACATGTGTATTTATGCCATATGTTCTTTAGTAAATACTAAAGCATCAGAATGCCAATAACAGATAGCTGATGTGAAAAATATTCTTAATATAATATTAGCCTTTTTTGATGAAATGTTACCATTTTTGGGATAATTTTGAAGGTCAAGTATTATAAAGATAATGTTTTTTCTGATCATGATTTGGTTTATTGCACAGAATCTGCCTATTGAGAGTGAAATGCAGTTCTTTGTCAAAATGCAAATATAACATTTTATCTCATGTGACATTAATATATTATAAATGGTAAATAGCCATGTGATACTACTTAACAACTGGTAAACAAAAGTAATGTATTTAGACAGGTTTGGTAATTCAGCACTTACTCAGTAACTCAGTTTCCTTACGCTAAGAGTTAGAAGGTAACATTCACTGGCTGAGGAACCAATGTTCCTTATATGTTTCTCCTTTTTCTTTTTAAAGCTCCTTTCCACTCTCTGATTGTATTTTATTCCAGCTCTGCTTCTCTACTTCATTTGTTAGAGAAGGCCTGTTTTTGACATCTCATTCTAGGTGAAAAAGTCTGTCACCCATTGTTGCTAAGGATATGTATCTTGACCTTTAATGAGTAAGAAAAATTTTATATTGGATATTATTCAGAAGTTAAACTTCTCTGCTTAAAAGTAATCCTTACATTATAGTTGTTCATGAGCCAAATAGACTGGCATTAGAATTTTCCCCTTCCATTTTTCTTCTGCAAATGGATGGATAATTTTTTTCTAATGGTGGCTCCTCAAAAGGCAAGTGGTGATGTGGGGGTGGGGTGGGTTTGGCCCTGTGCTCTTGTCCCACCAGCCATACTTGCTACAGAGCAGAAGCTAAAGATAGGCTAATCCAAGTGACTTAAGAATTCAGTTTCAATTTCTAACCAAAAACAACTTGATGAATTTATATCTGCATTAGTTAAATTTGATTCTTTTATTTACCAGTTCTTGAGATAATGCATGTCTACATCAAGTGTACATTTTTTAAAACAATCAGAAATTTAGTCTAAGTGAAAACCAGTCTCTGAAATGACCCCAGAAAGAATAGCTAGTAGGTTGCTAAAAGAGCATAGATAATCTCAAAATCCCCATTTTCTATAACTTACTGCTTTCTAAACACAATATTTTATGTCTTATTGATATTTTGTACTTTCTTTTAGCTTCGAAGTAAATTTTTCAAAATGAGGCCAGGTGGGACTGGAACTTATACTTCATTTTGAACTTTTTAATTTTTATTTTATTTTGAACTTTTTATTGTGACTATGTTTAATATGCAAGAACAGTGACAGGAACATCCATGGATCCACTACATAGATGCAGCAGTTGTTAACATCTTTCTTATTATTTCACTTGCTTTATTTCTGAATAACTTCAATGTAAATGTGATATCATAAAACTTTATCTACAAATATCTCACAAGTATCTCTAGAAAAATAAAAATATTCTCCCTAATGATCTAAGTACTACTGTCATACCTAATACAATTAAAATAATTTCCTAACATTATTTAATACCTAGATATTCAACTTTCTAATATCCAGTCTGAATTCTAATGCCTAGTCTATATTCATATGTCTTTTAGAGCTATTTGTTTTGAGTCTGGATCCAATTAAAGATCACACACATTGCAGCTGACCATAATGTCTCTTTTTAAAACAATTAAATATAACATACATACAGAAAAGTGTACAAAATCAAAAGGAAAAAGCTTGCTGTATTTTTATACCCTAACTACACCTTGAAGCAAACAGCGAGTTCAGTCAGTAGAATGTTATCAGAATACCATAAACTCTCCTACAGCCCCTGACAACTTCTTTAAGATGTAAAATTTGATGCTTTTCTCTTATATTTGTTGAAGTGTTTGCAATCTGAGGAATAAAATTCTTAGTGGAGGTAATACTGGTATAAATAAAAGAAATACCAATCCAGGAGGAAAAAGTTATTTGCTTCTAATAATATTCTAAAGTTATTTCTTATACAAATATTCATAATTCAGATATTCCTTATTTGGCAATTTTTATTATCAGTGAATAAATATATTCATCTGGCACCATTTTCCTAGAGCATATTGAATTAAGGAAAAAACTCTGCGTTTTTAAACCCATCTGTGATACTATCACTTGATATTTTTATCCAAAGCCATAGAACTCATCACACATTATTAGGACAGGCTTTTGTGTCATTATTTTATCATATATATGATAAAATTTTATATATATATATATATATATATATATATATGTGATCACTGCAGTATAACTTTCCACCATATTGCTTTTTAAGTGCTCTTTAGAAGGATTAATTAAAATCACAATCAATAATAGCAATGATGATGTACTATATCCAAAAACAATTGCTAAATTTGTGTAAAAAAATGTTTGCCCCCTATTTTAAGTTAAAAAATTTTTTTGGGGTGACATTAGTTTATAAAATTATAGAGGTTTCAAGTGCAGAATTCTAAAATTCATCCTCTGTATATTGCGTTGTTTACCACACAAAGTTGCCGCCATTCTTTTCTGCACACTTGATTCCCTGTACACTTTACTAACCCCTCCCCCCCCCCGCCCTCCTTTCTTTCTGGTAACCACCGTACTATTGTCTGTGTGTACAAGTTTTTTGTTCATTTGTTTGTCTTGTTTGTTCATTTGTTACTTTCAGTTTTATATCCCATATGTGAGTACTTCCCAAGCTAGCATTAAACAAAATTATTTTAGATTATTATTTCTTTACCAAACAGTATTTTGGTGTTCAAAATAAAGTAATTGAAAAAAATGTTTGAAAACATGAGAAATATTTTAAGGTGTAAAAATTAGTCTTTGGATATTTGTTTTATATTTGGGCAAATGCAGGATTTTAAGTATACTGGGTGTAATTTTTTAATGGGTGTTATAAGCAAATCTAATCATTTTTAGGTTTTTAATTTTGAATATCTTGAATATCATAAATAAGTACAGTCATGTGCCTGTTAATGACTGGATACATTTTGAGAAATGCAGCGTTAGGTGATTTAGTCGCTGTGGGAACATCAGAGTGCACTTACAGAAGCCTAGATGGCATAGCCTACTCCTGCAGTATGCTTTCATATGACTAATAACGCAGTAGGTTTGTTTACTCCAGCATCACTGCAAACGTGTGAGTGATGTGCTGATGAGATATGGTGTCACTAGGTGATAAGAATTTTTTTGGCTTCATTATAATCTTATAAGACCACCATAATATATATGATACAGGTAGTCCCTCTCTATATCACGGTTCACTTATCGTGGCCTCATTGTATTGTGGGATTTTTTAAAATATTATATTTAATTATTTATCATGGATTTTTTGCTATATCGCGGGATTTTGCTGTACTGTATACGTATGTTGTTAAAGTTACGTAGGTCTAAGAGTGTAGAATATGTTTAAGAACATAAGTAGTGTTTATAGAAGTGTGGAAAAGATTAATGAGGGAATGGGAAGGGTTAATAAGGGACTGGGAACAGTTTATAAGTGTGTGGGAAGGGTTTATAAAGCCTTAAAATATATATAAATACTAAAATAAATGTAAGGTTTCTACTTTGTGGATTTTCACCTATCGTGAGGGGGTCTAGAATGTAATACCTGCAATAAGTGAAGGAATACTGTACATCATTGAGGAAAATGTTGCTATGCAATGCATGACTATAGTTATAATGTGCCCATCGTGTGTAGGTGGCCAAATGCTTTAACCAGAGGAATTCCATGTGAGTTTTATAGAGCCTTACACTCCAGTGTCACATGATTTATATTGCTGCCCATTAGCTATCAAGAGTGTTTATAGACACGTAGTGGTATCACTGTCTTTGGATAAGCTCTAGGTTATTATACTCAATTTTTCTTCTTTTTATTTTCCTAAGTACATTGAATTTTCAATATTTTAGATAAAATATTTTGGATACTAACAAGGTCACTGATTCATCAGTGAGTTTTAGCTGAAGTATGATCTGTTACTGCCCACCCCCCAAAATCTTAGAAACTGAGATCTTTGCTTTTGGAATTAGTTTTATATATGGAATCTTGTATATTCCCAACACTGAACAATTTAATGAGAATAAGAGGTGGATACCTTTTATTCCCTCTATTAATGATTACTCATGCAGCTAAGATTAACTGGAATATTGCAATTAACAATTCACTGCTTTTTGCCTACTTCCTACCCGTGCCCCAACATACACATCCTACAAATGCAAAGCACCTATCATTCCCAGGGAAGTTAGAATATATTTTAAATGGTCAGAATGGCTCTCTCTTTGGGATTTCAGAAATTCAAGACGCCATGGAGGAAATTTTTTACATCTATGCCAGTCTATGCAATAATTGTCGCAAACTTCTGCAGAAGCTGGACTTTTTATTTATTGCTTATTAGCCAGCCAGCATATTTTGAGGAAGTCTTTGGATTTGAAATCAGCAAGGTATGTAAAAATTATCTTAAACTAGTGAATAATTTTTGAATTTAAGTGAATATTAAGTTCCTTTGCCAAGATTGTCTCTTCTAAGTTCTGTGAGTTATTTATTTATTCAGTCAACTGATAACTTCTGGAAAAAAAGACTAAGTAAGATATTTGTCAGCTGCCTTCAAATGTCTACCAGAAACTGTTCTTTGTTGTGAGAAATACCCTCATAGAGCTTATATCTCAGTTGGGGTGGGCATCAGTATCACCTTTTCTCTGTAATTAAGCATAACTTCTTTTAAGTGTCAGGTTAGAGACCATGTAACACTGAATGAAAAAATACTTTATTAAGTTGGAATTGTAATTACCAATCTAACTCTTCTTCAGTGCTCTCAAAAACCTATCTGGCTAAAAGATTTGAGGATAACAAAAAATATCTGAAACATTCTTGTATGTTGTTTTTGGATTTATTCATTAAACAATCATGTGTTGAAAATGATATGCAAAGCTTTGTGTTAGATTCAGAAATAAAAACATGGTTCCTGCCTTCGAGTGTTCACAGCTTGGTGGCGTAGACAAAAAAAAATAAGTAAAAAAAAGTTACCAATTATAGCACAGTATGCTAATTTCCACACACAGGTATTCATAGCCATGAAAATATAATCATTTTTGAGATTTTCTATAAGACTAAAATAAACATAATAATTCCACTTTATATTTATGTAAGGTTTGAAATTTACAAGGCCCTTTCATATTCATGAACAACCTTGTGTGGTTGAACAGGGGATAACTATCACCATTTCTCTTGAACTGATGTAGAAACAGAAACTAGAAATGGTATTTAAATTGCCTGAAGCCAAACTGGTAATAAATGACAGAATCATGTTTAAGCCCAGATCCTTTGATTTATTTCAATTCCCTCCACTATGCCATTTAAATTCAGGTAAACCATATATTAATTTAAGCATTTAGCAAGTATTTGTTAAATGCTATCTCTGTGCCAAGCCCTTTGCTGAATTCTGAATACACTTGTCTGTGCTGGCAATGGACTTGCCATTTCTCTTCATGTCATTACATACATCCAGCTGGGCTCGCTATTCATATTATGTCTCTACTTGAAACACTTTCTGAAGCCTGGAACTGAAGGAAGCTTGAGTTGAGGAGTAGCTATTCTAAGAGCTCTTTTGTAAACCCTGTTTCTAAGGAAACTGTTGCCTCCATTGCTGAGAAGAATGGTTGCTTTAGACAGGGCTCTTCTCTGTGGAGCTGATCAAACATTGTAGGGTAGCCTTTGGGAGCTCTGAGAGGTGTTATACTCCTCAACAAAGGCTGCTGGAGGTGTGAGTTCATTTTCATAATCTAGGACAACTATGACACTGAGAGGCTATTGATAAAGTCAGGTCTCATTGGGGGAGGGAAGGAACCAACTAATGTTAATGAAACTGCATGGTCTTTCTGGCCCTTTAGCTCCAGTTAATTGAAAATGCATGAATAAGAGCAATGATATTTTACAAAAACTAAATATAATAACCAGATAGGTTGATTTGACTCACTTATTATATTTTTAACTAAAATTGTAGATAAATTCTATACACACAGATTGCCTTGAAGATTTTGATTATAATGATTAAAAAAAAGGGGGGGGGGCTCCTGACCTACCTGAAAAGCATGTAAAGGAGGGGATGCAGAAAATAGATCAAGGGCTTTGGATCTAGGCTGTCATGGTTCAGAAACCAAACTCTACAATAAACTAGTAATAGTAATATAAAACACTTCCATCTAAAGTAAAGGAGAATTGAATAGCTTAGACATCAACCTATTTTAGAGTCATTCACTGTGTCAATTAATCATCAACACAACTCAAGTCCATGGTTATGACACCACACTGTACACCATTGTAAAATAAAATACAATCTTTTCTTCAGTAATTAATTTGAAAAACATATTCATATCAAATAATAATCTTATCCACTACTTTTCATTTGCCAGAAACTGTGCTTAAAGTTATACTTAGTAAAAAAAAACTCCTATGTTTATATTGAACATTTAAAATTTACTACGTCCATGTTATGTGGTAATACACAATTAAAATGCATTTTATTTATACTTTCTGCCTCCATAATGCTTAGAGCATAGTGCCTTGCACATAATTATTGGTCAAAAATGTATGTTGAATTGATGCTGGTGGGTTAGATTTCAGATTGCATAGACACTATATTTAATTGTATGGCAATGTGACCAAATATTGATATTTGACATAAAAATGTCTAAAATTGAAAAATTGATCTACATTTCCTGGGTTCTTAATTTATAGACACTGATATAAAATTTATAAGAGGTATATATTTAAGATGAAATAACGGTTGTTAGCCTTATTATGAATTAAAAAATGAGTTTGAAATACAAGGTTTTGTCTAATATATATCCCCTCTGACTGTGTCTCCATCTTTCTCTTGCTCTTCTACTCACCCTTTCTTCCTAAGGATAAATATTTGCAAACATATTTAAGAATATAAAATGAACACATAAGTAGGAATAACTCTTCCATAAGATTCAGGATAGTTTATTCATAAACTCAAAATTTACTGACTCATAGCACAGTAAAACAATATTCTCTTTTAGAACATAAAAAGGATCAAAGAAAGTTACTCAGCTTTTAATGCTTCTTCTGTGGAAGTTATTACTTATTCTAGGAATAAATAAGTGGTCATTTGGAGACAGCATTTTTCCTACCTTTGTCTGTGAAGAGTTTATAATGAGTTCAAAAAATCAGGTCCATTAAATTGCCCACATTACTTGTGGTCATGTACGTATATTTCTCCCCTCTTGTTTTTCTTCAGGTTGGCATGCTGTCTGCTGTGCCACACTTAGTAATGACAATTATTGTGCCTATTGGAGGGCAGATTGCAGACTTCCTAAGAAGCAAGCAGATTCTTTCAACTACTACAGTAAGAAAGATCATGAATTGTGGTGGTAAGTATGTAAGTGACGTTTAGAACACGTTCTTAGTTCATGATGTTCTGATTTACATAAGTAGTGTTTTCTATATCTATCAAATATGCAGATAAACTCATAACTGTGTCTTCACAGTTCATTTGTAATAATTTTCCCATCTTTAAATTTTCTTAACTCCTAGTTTTAAGTAACTACACAACTAACTTAACCCTTCCCACCATTAAGCTTAAGGTTGTTTTGGTGTTTTTATGAAAACACAAGGAAGGTTTTAGTCATCTTTGTGTATAAATTATTAGTGTTATTATTTTTGTGATCGACTGATGGAAGTGGTTTGCTAGAGCATTTATAGCAGTTTTGGCTCATTGGGAGAACTTACACAAATTTCTGAAGTGTTTTCATGTGTTTGTCTCTGCAGGTTTTGGCATGGAAGCAACACTGCTTCTGGTCGTCGGCTATTCTCACACTAGAGGGGTGGCTATCTCATTCTTGGTCCTTGCGGTGGGATTCAGCGGATTTGCCATATCTGGTAATATACATTATTAAAATTGGTACTTGTGCCATCTGATCTTGGCTGGTGATAATAAGGTGATCTAGCTATATATCTCCAGGCAGTCTACTTTCTGCTTTAAATATTTTTACTGTTGAGAAAGTTTAGTCAATGTATCTTCACTAAAAATTAAATAAAAATAATAAAACATTTAGAAAGCATTATTTAGATTTGTTACTACTCACTTCTTCCCTGCTTACCCTTTTTATTTATTTACTTATTTATTTTGGTTGAGAGAATGTATCTCCTTCCCTCTGTGGAGTGAACATCACATATTAAGTATTAGATAAGATATTATACATCACTTTATTCTCATTATATCCCTGAGTTAAATTCTCAAAAAGTAATTATTAAGCACTTGCTGTGCACCTAGTATTTTTAAGGAGGGTAGTGAGTGTGGTAGAAAATATTCTAAGAGGCTTGGGATTCTCTGAGTCAAGGTTGTGTGTGTATTTCAGGTTTCAATGTTAACCACCTGGATATTGCTCCAAGATATGCCAGTATCTTAATGGGCATTTCAAATGGTGTTGGCACCCTGTCAGGAATGGTTTGCCCTATCATTGTGGGTGCAATGACAAAGAATAAGGTAAGATGGAAGAGAACAGATGTTCAGTTGTAGAGGATTCTCTCTTATGGTTGGGGGAAGTGTTAATATATTCTTTTTGGCATTTCTTTTCTGGCCCACTCACCACACTCTGAGTAGGGGAGGTGATTGAGGCTCAGAAGAAAAGAGTGAGCCTCTTTTCCCAACCAATGAGCAACATGCTTCTCACCACCTTTTAATATTTCTGATATTTCTGATGTAGTTAAAAATAAACAAGATCTTTTGTTCCTAGCTTATTAGATGAGGCAAGCAGAAATCTTCTGAGCTTTATTTACAGACTCTACGTCTGACTTATCTGCAGTTCTCAGTAGAAGAATATAATTATCAGCTATTTGTCTTTATATTTACAGATTCAAAATTATGGTTTAGTAGAAGAAGCTGAATAAAAAGAGTAGAGGAAAATATTAATTAAGTCGATTATAAATATTTTAAAAATTAGTAGGCCATAAATATATTTGGAGTTTTATTCCAGAACACTAGATTTAAAATTTTTTAAATAATAAAAGTTATATATCAGAGAAAGTTTCTGTCACAGGATTTACTTCAGATAATCTAAGTAGGGACTTCCTCTGAAACATGCGGTGTTTGTCCTCACTGTTGCCACTTTTGTCACTGCAGTCACGTGAGGAGTGGCAGTACGTCTTCCTGATCGCTGCCCTTGTCCATTATGGCGGAGTTATATTTTATGCATTATTTGCCTCAGGAGAGAAGCAACCCTGGGCAGACCCTGAGGAAACAAGCGAAGAAAAATGTGGATTTATCCATGAAGATGAACTTGATGAAGAAACAGGGGACATTACTCAAAATTATATAAATTATGGTACCACCAAGTCTTATGGTGCCACCACACAGGCCAATGGAGGTTGGCCCGATGGTTGGGAAAAGAAAGAGGAATTTGTACAACAAGAAGGACAAGACTCATACATCTATAACAACCAAGATGATTACTCATAACAAAGCTAATTGCTGGATTTACTTTTAGTGTTTGTGATTAACTTAATTGTGATTGCACAGATTTTAAAAATATGTGGTGTAAACATGTAAACATATCAACCAGGCAAGTCTTGCTGTAAACATGAAATCAAAACAAACTCATGAAGTTACTATCAAGTGCAATCTGTAGAAGTTGTGACATTCCATCATTTCCATTCAGGTCGTCTCTTCTTGCGTTTGTGATTTAAAGGTTGACTGACCAAACAGTGTAGAAGCCAAGTAGTTACTCATTGGATTCATCTGAGCTAAAACTCACCACCATTTAATTAAGCACAACTACAACAGTTGGCACTTTTCATCCTCCAAAGGTTAGGAAGCCAAAGCTACTTGATCATGTAAAATGCACTTATATATTTGTTACACTGCATTGCAAGATCTCATGCGGAAGTCCTGTTTTCACAAAAATGTAATGTTGTCATGTTGCCTGCATCAGATATTGACAACGTTTATTGAGTGTAAATCATGAAGTTGGGATATCTCAATTAGAGAAGAATATTGTGGGCTAGCAACTAGCAAGACATACTAAATAATTATTGTTATTACATAATGTGGAATATTTTGTTGGTTATCAAAGGAAATGTGTTGCAGTGTTTTATATGAAATGTTTGGGCACAAACAGTTATCTGTGAAAGAGAACTTGTAAAGTGTGGGGTATGCTTCATGTTCTTCCATTCATTTACCTAGCAGTATAAAACACTTCACATTTTAATAAATCTGACTTTTCATGTAGCATATCACATAACTTTTTTGCAAAAAATATTAAAAAAGACTTCAATGTATTTTTATTACAACTTTGTACAGGTTGTAACTTGCATTAGAAAAAAAGAGATGCACACACCATAAAGAATCTAATAAGAAATTTGCTATGGAAATAGAGCCCTGAAAATGCAATATTAACAACAAAAGAAATAGAAAATGGTTTAGATAGTCTTATTCCTTAATAATTAAATACTATATAAAACTTGTGCCACAGAGCTATATATAATATAAAAAGATAAATTTAATAGAGAGATTGTAAGTAGATACTTTTATTATTTAAAGTCCCATTTAAAGTATATTTGTCTTATATAGGACAATAAATTATATTAAAATTATACCTCTATATATCTGTATATCTTATACATATCCATACACAGAAACATAATAAACAATCTTCACAAAAAAAACCAAAAATAGCATACACCTAATGTTGGGTTAGGAGACTGCAATTTCTACTTTCATAGAGTAGTAGAATTTTAGATGGAGCAGAGGCATTTTGCTTGTCATTTCTTAATAATACTCAACAGGAATTGCAACATTTGTGTACCAAGCAATAAGTGCAATGCATAAAATTTCCTGTCTGTATATTATCTTTATTTTGCTTGTGGTAGTTTTATGAGTGATTGGAATGATATTTTTCTTTAAAAAAATTAACAGACCTCTTTTTAATGTTCTAAAATGACAATAATGCATTTCCCAATTCAACTCAAAATATTATTGGTGTATTTAACTGTCTACTCTGGATATTTGACCTGTTCAATGTATTGTGCTAGTGACTGGAGGCCCTGCTACTGCAAATATAAACCATAAAGTTTGTTTGGAAAATGCGGACCATTCTTGACCTTAAGAAAATAAAAATATATTCTGCTTTGTGTCTCCAAGTGATGTAATGTGGTCATAGCTTTTGTTGTGTTGAATGAAAAAAAATGTGGATTATCATTTTTGTTGCTGCAGAAAAAATACTAATAAACTGCTCTATTTATCCTTTTGTAAAAACACAGTACATTAATTTGGGTTTATTTTATTTAGATTGTAGCTTTAATGTGAATTTAACTTGCGTATGATCCAAGGATGCCAAATCTAGGCTCAAGAATAACATTTTATTTTTTAGCCACTTCAGATTTAATAGGAAAACATGGCATTCTTCAGATTGTGTGGGATATGGTTCTGTAGAGAGAATTTTGCAGCAAGAAATAAGTCTGTGAGTCAAACTCCATCTTTCAATGAAACTTCTACAGCTTCCGCTAAGCTTAAAGACAATTTTAGGAGAAAACTCAAAACTTGTGAGGTCAATGATACTGCCTGATTTTGATTGCACGCATACTTTTTGCTGGGCACCACCCTAATCATTTTATGTAGAGTATCTAATGTAACTTCACAATGACCCTCCAAAATAAGAAGGTTTTTATTCCAGATTACAGGTGAAGAAACTGAAGCTAAAAAGGTATTCATTCAGCTCAAAAAGATTTATGGGATGATTGAGTTGATACTATTTAACAAGTGAGGTTAATGAAGATCAATAACAGAATCTGACTTGATCAAGAGGACACAGAGGATGTTACAGATTTGGAAAGAAGTTATAATGATTAGCTATATTTTTGTTTTTATTTTTATTTTCTTTTTAAACAAGGTTATTATTATTATTAATCCTCACATGAGAATTTTTTTCCCCCCCAGGGGGAGAGGAAGGTAGGGGAGGGAGAGAGAGAAACATCCATGTGAGAGAAAAACATGAATCCATTGCTTTCCGCATGAAGTCAACATGGGATTGAACCTGCAACCTAGATATGTGCCCTGACTGGGTTCAAAGCCTCAACCCATTTGGAGTATGGGATGACACTTCAACCCACTGAGAACCCAGCCAGGGCTTAAACCAGGTTTTTATTTAAGGAATTAATTAAAGAATGTTCATTGCTTCAACCACTATCCCATACCCATGATACACGTACCTTCAGTGTGCGGGGGTAGGGGTTGGGGTGAGGGAAGGATTATATCTTCTCTTCCTGCATTCCTCTGCATAAAGAAACAATAGCCTGGGACCAAACCTAATTCTTAAGGAGGCTCACTTGCCATCTTTGCATAACTTGATGGCAGGAATGAAAATGTCCTGAATCTAACACTGTATTATTTCCCCAATTTCATAACACAAACATTTACAGTTCCTGTGAGAAAATTGCTCTAATAATGTCTCCTAACATTACCACTGGCCATACTTATTTTCTCTTTTTTCAGTCACGCGAAGTCATCATCCTCTCCTTTTCCTCCCCTTTTCCACATTTTCCTACTCATCCCAACGCTCATCCCGATCTGGTTCATTACGTGTGTCTAGTATTTTGCTATTTGCAAAATCTTTTTCCATACCTTACCCCATCTCATTCACACATATGCCTTGTAAAATTGAAAGACTACATATTAATATCAGTATTTCTATTTTCCAGATAAAGGGACTGGATCAAGGTGTAATTAACTTCCTAAAGATTCCCCAGGCAAGACTGGAACAAGAAACAAATTACTTGGCCAGAGCAAGAGAGGAACTTATTTTCACTTTTAAATCACTTTGTTACTCTTTTGATTATAAATGTAGTGCAGGATAAGAGGGGACCTTTATTAGGTAAATAACAGTAAAATACCATAGAAAATAAAGGTAATCAATAATCTTGATATCCAGACATAATCACTGTTAAAAGAGTTCTAGAATGTTTTCAATAAAAAAACACATATACAGAAAACTCACATACACTTTGTAATTTGCAAATTTGAAGTCATAGTTGACCTGTTTTTGCCACATACTTTTTCCATTTGATACGTTAGCATGTGTATTTTCTTAATTCAGTAATAGACTTCTGTAGTGTAATATCGTATTAGACTACAGCTATATTTAATTAATTTATCTAATATCTTACTTATGAACATTTCTTCTTTGCATCCTTTTCTCTTTATTTTTATGCATGGGTGGATCTTTTGGGGAAATGCAAAGACATATATATATATTTATATTTATCAGTAAAAACATGGATATTTAAGTTATATCTGTAGTTTACTATTTCTGTGTCTACAGAGAGTACTACTGGCTATTAGCTTTTCTGAGATTCATATATTAATTCATTTATTCACTTAGTAAGTGTTTATTAAACACCTATACTCTGGAAGTCCGTGGGCATACAATGGTGAGAAAACAGATCCAGTCTCTACCACTGGGATCCCTAAAGTCCAGTTCCCCTCCCTGAGGTGTTTGAAACATGCCCAGCTGCCCAGTCAGGCCACACAGATCGCGACTAAGAGAAGGGGCTCTGGAACAGGGGGGCCCATGTTAAGCTTCCTGAAAAAGGACTTTCCTTAATCCCCCCAACTCCCAAAGTCGGGCTGCTATCGAGGTGCTCTGCCTGTCTTTCTTTCTTTTTTAATATATAGTTTCAGGTAATGAAGATTTTCTCAGCCTCTGACATCCCCAAGCTGCAGGGAGTCTAGGCCTTGGGGAAAGATCAGCATCAGCTTTCTCCAGTGCCTGAATCTGCAGGAGGGGAGATGGGCGGGCTGAACTTCTTATGCACATTTCCCATCCAGTTCTTCACATTGCTTTCTGTCTCTCCTCTGAGTCCAGCGACCTATACATCTTCTCTTTCCACTTTTTCACCCCTGGTCTACATGCTGCCTCCTTCAGCTTTAACAGCAAATAGTGGCTATTGGGATCTCACTCTTGCTATAGTGATGCAATTATCGGGGTGAGCTTTTTTTTCTTCTTCTTCCTTCTCCATCCTTCTGCAGCACCTCAAACTTGAATTTTCATTCAGCTGCTGTAAAAAATACTTTATTTATGTAGGTTGATCTACACTATTTAGTCTCTTAAAATACTCAAGCTTTTCTATGCTCTGTGCTCTCCATCTCCCCTGAAGATAGCCAGGCTCCTAAAAGTTGCATAATCTGGATATATTTCCCTGTTCCTTATTCAAATTCAGCAGCTCTTATGGAATGAAACCCTCCACAGCTCTCACCAAGAACAGGCAAAATAAAGAGACATCTCTAGTTTTGTTAAATCACATTTGAGGACCTGTTTTATTACTTTGTTCAATATGCAGTAAAGATCCTTGCACTGCTACAAGTGTGAAGCTCACTGTCCTGATGCATCATAGCACTGTCAGTAATTAGGCGAGAAAGGACACAGGCCACCACATGTCCTTTATCTCCTTCTCAAGAAGCTTTAGACATCACATTTGGCTCAATGGCAGTTGTTCTCTCCCTTCCTTAGTTTTATTCAGTTTTTGTTTCTCGTTGTTTGTCTGTTTAGTTGTTATTTACCTTTGATTTTATTTTAAAGGAAAAAGTGAATGAAGAATCCAAAAACAAGAATCATTTACATATGGCATATAAAATGCCAGAGTGTTCTCAGGGATTTCTATTTCTATTTCTATTTATATTTCTATGTTAACTGCATTGTATAAATCAAGGCACTTCAGCACTGCAAAGTTAAGTACCCTATTCAGGGCCACACAGTTAATGGACTAAATTTAGAATATGAACACAAGCCTTCTGGCTCCAGATCTTGTACTTTTCATCATTGTCTCTTGAGTAGTGTGTGACTTTTACCAATTTTTACTTAATGTCTCTGAGGATCAGTTTTTTTTTTTTTTTTTTTTTTTACCTATGATATGGCACTCTAATATCAAATTAGCAGTTGGTTTTGCAATTAAATAATATGTCAAGTGGTTAGCTCAGCACCTTGCACATTAGTAAGAGTTTAACAAATGTGACTCCCCTTTCCTATAATTCTAACTAAATATAAGGGATTAACACTTTAATTATAATGTCATTGCCAGATTCATCACAATGGCCTATTTTGGAAACTATCTTGAGATATTAATATTCTTTTAAAAAATGACTCAGGTTGGTTACCTAAATTATTTTTCCAATTGCATATTATAAATTTCATGTGGCACAGAACAATAGACACTATAGGATGCTACATATAAAATATAATCTATATGTTTTAAAATATATAAAATACTATACACTGTGTAGTTAAATGATAAAGACATGGAGTGGAAGGATAAACACAGAAATACTCATAGTGTTGCATCTGGAGAAGAAGGGAGAGAATGAACTTGGAAAAGCATAAAAGAAATTTCAAAATTACCATTTTTAATTTAAAAAAGATATAAAGCAAATATGAGGAAATATCAATATTGATTTATTCAAGGAATTCATATATGCCATTTTATTATATTTTCCATGGTATTTTTCTGTATTGTAAAATACAACAACAAGTAAACCAGATAAAATATTTCCCCCTCATAGCAAGTCTTATTTCTCTCCAGTTTAAAAAAAAAATAGTTGGTTGCCAATGGAGATGTTGTCACAAGCTTTAAGACTATTTGGCAGTTTTCAGAAGCTGTATAATTTAATGCAACTGCTTTGGGAGAATGTTTTCATTTTATGAAGTCAAGGTAAAGGTACATTTTTTCACATGTATGAAAAGGTTTATGAATCCAGGTGAGGTTCTGCACAAAGCCAACAGAAGTCTGCATGAGAATAAATGTCACAGATGAAAGCTATCTTTCTGACAGATCTTGTCAGATTCTATTGGACTGTTTCTCAAAGATTTAAGAAAGGGGGTGTTGGAGGATGTGTCTCTGTTCATGAATGCAGGGTGGGAATTACTAAGTTGTCATTATTCTAAAAGAATATTAACTCTGAATCCCAGTTGCAATGGGATAGCAGAAAAAGCAGAATTGTTTGGGTTCAAGCCCTAAATCTGCCACTGCCCTTTATATAATCCAAGGCCAGTTCTGTCAGCTCTCTGGGCTTCATCTTCCCATCTGGAAAATAAAGAGATTGGTTAGCCTTGATCATTTCTAAAGATCCTCCTCTCTCTGAAGCTCTGAAATGTTCTGACTTTATTCTTGCCAAACAAGGGCTGAGTTCCTCAAGTCAACTTAAAAAAGTATTAAAAGTGTTCTAGAATTCCAGTAAACATAAGGCTAAATGTTTATATCCTACCTACATTCTTACTGACTTAAAAAAAAAAATCAGCCACCCATCTCAATAGCTAACAGGATGGACAAAATTGGAGGTAGTCCTCATCCTGGTGGGCTCCTTTCCATGATGCTCTTTTCTTCCTGATCCATAAGTAACACTTTACACATTCGTACAGAACTTTGGACTTGAGCATTTCATGGAATCCTTCATTAACTAAATACCCTGCAATCCTTATGTGTGGAAAACATGAGCTTAAATTTTAATGATAGGTCCCACTCAAATTTTACTAGTTTAATAGGATATAGTATAAAGTCCTGGAATTGAGAAGGATGAACATACATTCTCAAACCTTTGCATTTTGTAGATGGGAAAGCTGCAGCTAGAGAAGCGAAGTGGCTGGTTAATGTCTACCCAACTCACTGGGAGCAGAAGGGTAGCGTGAGATTACTTCTTACGATTCACAACAGTGCTTTTGAGATCATTAAGAACCACTCTCTTATTTAGTAAGTTAGAGAGTTTGTCAAGCAAGAAGTATTTATTGAGAATGTTTTATGGGGCAGGTACCAGGAATACAGTGGGGAAAAGGATTAAATGGATCCTGCCTTCACAGAACTCTACATACAGTGAGGGTTACACTAAAGAAATGAACAGAGAAATAAGTGATAGTTGTGATACAGATGTTTTGGAAGAGACGCATAGGTGCTTTAAGGATTTCAAACAGGGAACCTGACCTAGTCTATGGGCTAAGGAAGATTTCCTCAGGGGTGTGACATATAATGTGAGACTTCAAAGGTGAGTATGAGTTAGTCTGGCAGAGCATGACAGGAAGAGTTTCAGAAACAGGAAATGGTATTTGCCAAGACCCCAAAGTAGAAAGAACTCAGTATCTATTTTAGTGTTACCACTACCTAAATCTTAGTTGGTATTCATATGGAACAAGTGGGATTTACTTATTATATGAAAATGCTAATCAGCTAGGCTTAAATCTAGCATACTAAAATGTCCTTTCAAGAGCTACCGTATTTTTCCATTATTACTTCATTCAGCATCTATTAAAATAGGTGCATGCCTATTAACTGTACTATGAAGATAAAAAAATAAAATCATCATGGTCTCTGCTCTTGAAAATTTTATGACTTTGAGGAAATATAAATATAAATGAAATAGGCATGAAATATCATCAGAGCAAATAAAAGATAAATTCATGTGGGTAGCAAATTCTGCATTTCAACATATATTCATAATCATTCCTTTTATAATTACACCATTTTAGAGTTTTCAGAGCACTTTTACATGGGATTTATCATAACTTGCAATTAGGCATTTATTTGTTCATGACTTCAACATTAACATATCTTTTCTTTAATTAATCTCTAAGTGCCATGAGCATATCCTTTGTTCTTCATAACTGCATCCTCAGTTTAATGTAGATTAGAAATTCAACAATCAATGAATGGAAGAATGCATGGCCATATTTAATATGCAAAAACAATAATATTATTCTCCTTATTAAATTAATTCTTTTTTTCAGAAGGGAAGTCAGAGAAAGATAGAGAGAAGATATAAACTAGACTTTGAAAGTGAAATAGCTGTTAGTCTACCTTATAAGTAGAGGAGAGGCCCAGAGGGAGAAAAGACATCATTAGCAGATCATGGAAGAGTAGCTATCATGGTGTACTTGGAGATGTGAGCAGGTGGTATGGTGGACTATCAGGTGTACTTAGGAGCATAAATGAGGCTGGCTGGGACAATGAAGCTGATAGTGAACTGCCAAGCTAAAGTGTTCAGATGCTATCTTATAATTAAAGAAATTATTAGCGGGGCCTAAGATCAGATCTGTCTTACAAAATGTTGCAAGGAGTGTGGAGAGCCTATACAATACTGCCATGGAAATCTTGGGCGGGAGGAGGATGGGTGCCCTGCTTTCCAGATGTCAAGACAAGAGTTTGGCATAGTCATTCCTTCCATATCTACCTGCTCCTAACTCAAACCGAAGAGCAGATGTGGATAATTAAATATACTCACAAATACATGATTTATGCCTTCTGCCTATGCATAATCATCTCAAGGTAGAGTTATCCACTTGTCTCTGGCTTCCAAAACTACAAAGAAAGAACCAAACACCATATTCATGAGTTAAGAGGATTTCTCCTTCTTTTCTCTCTCAAAATCCTGTCTGAAATTCAAGTTGATACACAAGAGAAGATAAAGTGTCTCAATTTTTTACTTTGTTTTCTTTCTTATATCTAGGGACATATTTATTCCAGAGGTATGCTCAAGTTGGTTTCTCAAGCAAATCAATGCACTGAACCCAGGGAACAATAGACTCATCTTAATGGTAGATTCAACTTAAGCTCTGACCATATCCCCATCATTGTGTGTGTGTGTGTGTGTGTGTGTGTGTGCGCGTGCATGCACGCGTGTGCTTTTTTCCCACTGTATTTCTTTCTCTTTTCTTGACAGAACATGATTCTTTATGGTGTGTCTGAAAACAAAAGTAAAAACTATGTATCACTAGAGGGCTGTTACTGTCAAAATCACACTTCTTCATCAGTAATGGTGGATATTTAGTTGCTTGTGTTAAAGATTTATTTTCAAAAGCATAGAAAGGACTGGTTGATCAAAAACATCCCCCTCACTAGGGGTTCACCAAGATGTGAACATTGGATTTGGCTTTACATCACATTCTTAACCACCTATGAGTAAACAACTTCATTCTTTAGCTCAGTATCCTCATCTGCACAACAGGCATAACAATGAATAGCTCTGTGAATTGGGATAAACTTCAAGTAAGATAATTTTATTACCAAGCTTTGTAAATCTTTATGAGGTGCCAAAACAAATGCAGAGATTTCCAGTACCTCCATTTCGTTGAAGGCAGTAGGTCTCCACAAGATGTGCCCAATAAAAGGGAAGTATTTAAGTGGATACAAACATATTAGACCATTAGTAACTATGAATATTTTATGACATATTTATTAGACATTTTTAGAATGCCTCCAGACATCCTCCTTTATTTGATCCTCCCTCCAGTGCTGTGACATAAAATGGAGAAGGCTCCTTATTCCTATTTTTTTCAAAAAAAAAAAAAAAAGAAAGAAAATAAAAAAAGAGATTTAGTGGTAGTCTTTGATTTGTCCATTTTGGGGCTAGACCCCAGAACTAGTGCTAATCAGATACACCACAGCACTCATTCATGGATAGGATAAACCTAAGGAAAATAAATCCCATGATGGGTGATAATTGGAAAAAACTGCTCTTCAGGAAGTGTGAGAACAGTGGGAGCACCTTTGGGTGGGAGCACCTTTGAGCAGCTACATGACTTCATGGAAACCCTGTGTGGGCTGAGGAGACAGGGAGCAGTGAGAAGGAAGGGGAATGGTCTGGAAGGTTGGTATGTCATTCTTCGCTCACTGACAAGAAGTTACTTATTTACATGTAGCCCGTAATTATTAGTGCTTTATTCTTTGTGCTTAAATGTGTGCTCCCCAACAATCTCACTGAAGATAGGAATCATGTCCTATTTATCTTCATAAATCCCCACAGAACCCAAACTATGTCTCTCACATAATAAGTACCAAGTCAAGTGGAAGGAAATTCAGAACAACATCTCTGTATTAGTTTCTTAGAACTGTCTTAATCAAGTATCATAAACTGGGTGGCTTAGAACAACATAAGTTTATTGTCTCACAGTTTTGGAGGTCAGAAGTCTGAAATCAAGGTGCAGACAGGATCATATTCTTGCTGAAGGTGCTAGAGAATGGTTTGTGCCAGGCCTCCCTCCCACTTTTGGGTAGTTCCTTGGTTTATAGCAGCATAACTCAAATCTAGCATGGCATTCTTCCCTCTCTGTATGTCTGTCTCTTTACATGGCATTCTTTTTATAAAGATACCAGTCATATTGGCTTAGGGACTGGCCAAGTATGACCCGATTTTAACTAATTACATCTGCAATGACCTTATTTCCAATAAAGTCACCCCCTGAAGTACCGGGGCTTCGAACTTTGACATATGAATTTTGGGGAACAACCCATAATAAACTCCCTTTGGTCTTACAAGAAACAACCAGACTCTCAGGTTTTAAGTGCTTGTGTGATTAGTGACCAGAAAGCAGCTATTCATAATAATCTCTATTTATGCTCTTTACTGTGGGTAATGCAAAATATTGTCACATTTGATTTATTTGGACATCGGTTTGCTAGCGTCCCACCAGTAACACAGCCGGAAGTGGGAGAGTGAATTCTCATTCTGGGAAGCCAGGAAGACATCACAGAAATGCAGTGTGGCCATTCTGCTGACAAGGAGTCGGTCTGACAAGACATGTTGTCAATCCCCTCAAGAATCAGATGGCAGAAGTCCCAGATCAAAGGGCAAGAAATAAAATGAGCACTGAAGACAAAGGCATAAAACAAGTGTACTTGGCTGTGTGACTGGTATCCCAAATCATTCACAAGTCTTATTTGTTCCACTTGGCAGTTTGTGTCTTAGTCTATGCTTAACATCACACAGAAAATTCAGTGAAGCAATTCAATATAATGGCAACTCAGTCACTGCAGGAGGTAGAGCTATTATTTAGAGTAAGTATTTATTTAAGAACCAACAACAGTATATCTCAATGTGAGATCTGCAAAGTACTGAATATATGAAACTAAGTCATTCTGCTTCTGGGTTCTAATGAGGTCACATAACAGTTAAACCTAAAGTCTACTCCTGGCTTGATGCCCAACTTAGGGTTTGGGGATCTTCCATTGGGCTGTCATATCCATCTGAGTCACTGACTGAGCTTCTGCTATATTTGGTGCCAGAGAACTAATCTACCCAATGTTGCTAGAAGTTTCAGCTAGAACTCTTTCTGTTCTCACCATGCTGGCCTGAGTGGTTATTGAGTGTTCTCCCATGACCTTAGCTTCTACATATGGTCTGCTTTTGGCCAATGAATTACAATGAAGCAGATGAGATTTGAAAAGGACACCTTATCTTTTGGTTGCTTGGTGTCAGGGTACATTGTCTGGTATGCAGAGTTCCAGCTGGGCATCCAACTCTAGGCCTGTCCCTCTGTTCCGGTTACCAACATCATCTTTTCTTTAGTTACTCATAGCCCAGCTCAAGACAAACTGAAGATTCTACAAAGGTTTATCAAAGATAGGATTCAGGATTATAGAAGAGTTTAATATAGTTTTTCAGTGGGTCACTACTGGGATTAGAAACTCAAGGGTGTATAGGGACCAAGCATATTAGGCAAATGAAGAAGGAAGCCTAGTGCGGATGTGGTTAACCTGGGAAACTCACGCCCAGCCCCAAATGGGCAGCAACTCCTCAGTTCCAGTTGACTGCAGATATGTGAAAATAATGTCACTTTTTTTCAGAAGAGGTTGAAAATCCAGGTACTTCTCTGACATCTTACAACTGGTTTCTGTTTTATTTTTCTTGTCAGCAAACATAATAGCAACTTAACAATATAAGCTAAACAAAATATCTCCAGGCCAATTTTGGCCCTCAGGCTCACACTTGGGAATATCTGGGCTGCTTTAGAGGCTGTCTGACTTGGGAATTCCTCAGGCATCTCTTACAGGATGTTCCACAGTCATTACAGGTCTGATTTCCTGGAAAGATCTAGGGATAATGTCCTGTCCTGCTCTTAGACTCTGTCCTGGTGGCAGAGATCACCTTTTCTCCTTAACCAACAATTAAGCTCACCAATAGCTACCCACCGCAGAGGCAGAGGCCAGGCCGAAGTTCAGAGAGAGAGCATTTCCTTCCTCGTCCAGGTTCAAACCCTGCCCTCCATACATTTAACAAATACTGACTGTGTGACCACACACGGGCAGGTACTTTTTAAAGTATAGGTATGTAGGCCATTGAATTTATTACATGCCCAGGAGACATGTTTTAAAAGTAAATAAGTAAAAAGATAAAACTGAAACTCAGACACAGACAACACTATGGTGGTTACCAGAGGGAGGGGGGGTAAGGAGGGAGTAAAGGGTAAATGAGGCCAAATATATGGTGACAGAAGATGCTTTGACATGGGGTGCAATATACAGAGCATGTATTGTAGAAATGTATATTTGAAACCTATATGACTTTATTAACCAATGTCACCCCAATAAATTTAGTGAAAAATAAAATAAGAAAAAAACCCTTATATTTCTTAATGGAAATTAATAAAATGAAGAGAAGTATGAAAAAGAGATAACTCGAGAATGGTTTGTTTAGGGTAAAAATAAAAGAGGGTAGTGAGTTTGAGAAGAATAGTCGGAGGGTGGAGTTCTACCTTAGATCCACTGTCAAGAAAGCCTCTCTGAGGAGGAATCTTAAGTAGGGTTCTTTAGAAGCAGATCCTGAGGTGGCGACTGCTGAACGATTTATTTAAATTATGTTTTCATGTGAAGGGGATCTAGAAAAAAAAGTGGGCAGGGAAAAGAAAGCAAACAGAGATGTGGGCTCAGCTGTGAGTCCCTTAAGCCTGACCCCCACCAGGAGCTCTAGAACGGGAGTTACAGCACACAGCTGGTACCATCGTGAAGCAAGAAGGCTGGCCCTTTGTTTGCCCATCAGTCAGTCAGTCAGTCAGTCAGTCAGTCATGGGCTTCAGTGCGCCCCCTGGTGGTAAGAGCACAACCTCAGGCTAGAGGGCAAAACTTAGTAAAGGGTGGCGGCTGTGAGCTGTTAACAACCAATGCATCTTACAGCTGGGAATGGTTCCATTAGCATAGCAATGGGAGTTTGCGTAGGTACCGAGCAAATTCACCATCTGGAATGATATTTGATCTTGGCTCTGGAAGTCAGAAACAGTCAGTCAGTCATGCACATTCCTGGAAGAAGAGGACCTCAGGCGGAAGGAAAGGCAAGGATCCGTCTCCAGCATAAGAATGAGCTTGGCCCATGCTTCTGGGGCTCAGTGGGAATGTGGGGCACGGGATGAAATGCAGCTGGAGAAGTTCATGGGAACCAGGTCAAGCGTGCATAGCTTGGTAAGTGCTATGGGAAACTCATTATGAGGTTTTAAGTGAGAAGTGATATATCTGTCTTAAATTTCAGAATAAGTTGTGAGGCTCCCTCATAGAAGATGAACTGTAGGGGAAGTACGAACAGAGGCAAGAGACCTGTTAGGTTACTGCAGCATCCAGTTGACAGACCATGGGGCTTGGACTAAAATAGTAGCCGTAATCAAGGTGAGAAGCTGTTAGAGTTTCAGAATATTCCAAAGGAAATGCTGACAGATTTTGTGATGGATTGGATTATGAGGTGAGGGGAAAAGGGGAACCTTGCTTTAATATCTCACAATAGTATTGGTGAAGAATTTCCTACTCTAAACCTGAGACTGCAAAATCTAATTAGCTCCAAAAGCTGATACACACTTGGTAGAATGGGGCGCAGATGGGGCATCTGGAAACTGCCAACCATTCACCTATTTTTTTTTTTTTTTTTTTTTTTGTCTAGGAGATACAGAGAAACAACCGTGTAAAGTAAAAGGTAGCCAAGAAAGATAAAACAAGAGAAATATCCAGGTGCCAAGGCTGCTGCCCCCTGGCCTCTGGTCTTTATACAAAGCTTTGTACCCTGGTACGGTGTGGTACCCCCAGGCAAGACAGTGATAAATGACTGGCTTAAGAGGAGGGCTCGAACTCTTTTAGGGCAGGCTCTTTTCTTGGCCTTTAAGAAAGCCTTTTACAGAGGGACTGTGTTTTGGACCTGCCCCTTTCAGTCCTACTAGAAATTAGATTGCTTTCTTCCTTACATTCATCAGCCCTGTCTGTCCCCCACCGATCCAAATGTCTACCCGCTGGGTCTGCTATTTCCCTCTGCTTCAAATCCCTATGCCTCTCCCTTGCCATTTCTCCCCTGTTCCACTTATAATTTATCTTGGTCTGACCTTTTGATAAGCTCAAGAACCACAGCAATATGTGCTCTTTAAATACTGAAAAAGAGTGTATGTTTAAAAGAAAGGCTTGATTAAGACAGACAGTTTAAAGTTCAGGCTTTCTCAAACCCGCTGGATGTGAATGACATTGCCTATAAAATCATTATCAAGAGAACTGTCACAATTAGTCTGTTGGCTCACAAGGCGCTTTTACTCTTTGCAAAAACAACTGGAATGAAGGAGAGAAATTCAGGTCCCATTGGCACAGAGAATATTTTCTAACTAAGAGTTTCCACAGTTTTTGTTTTTTTTTTAAATCAGGATGAACTGGTAATTGATACTAAAATCTATGCGTTATACATGCACTGGACACCTTTTAAGGACCGTGCCGCATCTCTGGTGTTAAGCAGAGATGCTTCTTGTACTGGCTCAGCCACTTAAAAGCTATGGAACTTGAGCAAAACACCTCTCTGGTGCCTCAGTAACTTCATCCAGAGTTAATCGGAGCATCTATACGATAGTGGTTGTGAAGATTAAACATGAGAGACTGCATTAAGGATTTAGGGCAGAGGCTGGTTTATAGGTAAGCACTAAATAGGCAAAGGCTATTAGTATAAACTGGTGCTAAGACTTGGAAATTTAGTGATAAGTGACAAGATTCTTGGGGGTCTTTGGGCCCGTATAAAGAGGATTCAAGGACATAGAGGAGAGTATTAGAATAAATTGCTGAAGATAGAATTTCAAGTTTTATCAGTTAAACGGAATCAGAATGTAAGGTTTGAGAGGAAGTTTTGAGAAAGGGTAGAGAGAGAAAAACACAATGTTAGGTGCACGATGGGAACATGGTTAAGTGTGAACTTAGGAGATCTTGTCAAACTCACCGTGTTCCTGAGTTCCATTCCTAGGCCTGGATATGACAATTTTCTTTGATTTCTTGTCCTTTCATTTCTTGACTCTAGGTCTAATGACAGTGTCAGTGATAATAAAATTCAACGATGTATCTATTCTTTGAATTTATGTGGAAAGTATTTAAAAAATAGAAAATCTATAAATTAGATAGACTCTACACAGTGATAGCAGAGAAGGAAAACTCTGACTCCAAAAAACCTCCGCTGCCTTGCGGCATACCTCTTCAGGGGAAAGGCTAAGGGAGTAAACCCCGACAGAAAATCCGGAGCCGGAGTCCCTAAGGCGGTTTGACGTTGTAGTCAACACCGGCAACTCCTGCGGCGCACCTGAAGCCAAGCTGTATTGACTCCGTCTTTCCCTTGGACCCTTCAGCTGCGAAGAGAGGGGGGGTCTGCTGCATGGGCAACAGCAGACCCTCCATATCACCCTGCCCAGGCTCTGTAGCTTCAGTAGAAGCTACACCATCGTCTCTCGAGACGGACGGATGCCGACGACGACACAGTGATAGAGTGAGGTAAAATATTTAAGCACCTGAGCATTTTAATTATTTAAATATTG
This sequence comes from Furipterus horrens, assembly GCF_987537825.1. Lineage (NCBI taxonomy): Eukaryota > Metazoa > Chordata > Mammalia > Chiroptera > Furipteridae > Furipterus > Furipterus horrens. The sequence goes on along the minus strand of NW_028327172.1, from coordinate 29,228,569 downwards.
AATTAAAAAAAAGATTTTATTTATTTTATTTTGTGAGAGAGATAAGGGAAGAGAGGGAGAAAGAAAGGGAGAGAGACATCATCAATCGGCCTCTCTCATGCCCCCAACTGGGGACCTAACCTGTAACTCAGGTGTGTGCCCTGACTAAGAATTGAACCAGTGACCTTTTGGTTTGCAGGCTGACACTCAATCCACTGAGCCACACCAGCCAGGGTAGCACCTGAGCATTTTAAATATTCAGAAGAGTTCTTCTGATGAACACAATGGTGCCTACATCATATAACTAGGGTTTAATCTTTTAAGATGTCAGGGCTAACCATGGAGAGATTTACTATTTGGCTTTGTTATAAATGGGAAGGTTTTTTTGGCCAATGTTGTTGTATTATTTCCATTACCATTTAGCTCCCTTATACCTCTCTCCTGCAACAATCACCACTCTGTTGTCCATGCTCATGAGTCTTTTTTCCTTTTTGCTCAATCCCTCCCCACCATAGCTGTCATCCTGCTCTCTGTCTATGAGTCTGTCTTTATTTTGCTTGTTAGTTCAATTTGTTCATTTGATTCCACATATGAGAAAATCATATGGTATTTGTCTTTCTCTGATGGGCTTATTTAACTTAGCATAATGTTCTCCAGGTCTTTTGCAAAGGGTAAATTTTTCTTCTTTTTTATGGCTGAGTAGTATTCCATTGCGTAAATGTCCCGTAACTGTTTTATCCACTCACATACTGATGGACACTTGGGTTACATCCATAATTTGGCAATTGTAAGTAATACGGCAATGAACATAGGGACGCTTATGTTCTTTTGAATTAGTGTTTTGGGTTTTTTGGATATATTCCCAGAAAAATTATTTCTTAATTACCAAATAGCCAGTGTAAATTTTTGAGCTTCTCCCATACAATGTGGAAAATCAAGTTAACATTTGCTTTTATTTAAGCAGTAATTTCCAGATGTTTCTATTAATTGCTTTAAATATATGTGTATATTTAAAATGTGTGTTTAGATGTGTATACAGAGTCTGGTTTGTATCAGGAAGCAGCACAAACAAAATAAATGAAAAGGGTTATTACAGGGTTTATTTGCAAAATAAGCTCTTGGTTAAAGGAAACCACTAAGATATTCTGAAGCACTTGTGAGTGAGCATCATTTTAATTAAAATTTACCCCAACCACATGCCTTTCAGAGAGAGGGCACTTGAGTGGCCATATTGGGATCACATGACTTTACCTCATTGAACAGAATTGAATGGGCCAGAGTGGATACCTCCCCCATGGGAAATCCAAACATTGCATTCATTCTCTCTATCTTTGTCTTATTATTTCCCTGTCTTCCTTTCTTTCTCTCACTCCTGAATTTAGATAGAAAGGTTTAGTCATTTACATGGTGATAGGCACTAATATTAACAGGTCATTGAGCATTCTGATTGTAGTTTTTGCCATACCTAACAGAGGCCTGAGAGACAGACACACAGCAAACAAGAGACGTACAGAGGGTGAAGGTCCTCAGAGAAGATAAAGGATGGAATCTGAGGTCACAGACTATTTGGGCCCAATGGAGAGGGAGAGTGTGATAGAGTCTGACCACATTTTTTAATGTTGGATTGCTGACAGTTTTCAAGTACCCTGGGGCTTCTTTTCTCTTCTGCTCCATATCCGGGCAAGCTGGTGAGAAAGCCCAGGTGCTCCCTCCCTTGGCACTAGTAGAAAGTCTAAGCTACACAAGACACAATAACTAATTTGAGATTCCTCCTCTGGCCCCAACCCCTAAATGCAATAACCCCCAAAGCCATTTGCCCATCTCTGCTTTCTCAAGCCATTTTTGGAGCTGCTTGAGACCCTGCCCTACTGTTCCCAGAAAGACTTATTCTGTGAATAATAAATCTTTTCATAGTCTCTGGGTGTGTGTGATATTATCACTTTCAACATCTGAACTAGATTTTAGACAGGGAGTCTATTCTCTTTCTGTGAGCTGGCCACACCAGAAAAAGAGAGAGATCAGTTTCTGACATTTTAGTCACTCGAGGGCACATATCTGCTCCATTTTTTTTCCCTCCTTAGGTGCTTGTGAGATTGCTTCCTTTAATCTCATTTTAAACTCTACTTTATCTAGATTAGCTTTAATGGCTTTCTGTTCTTGGAAATCAAGTGATCTCTCCTTATGACACTTGATGACATCTCACTTACTGTAGCCCACAGACCTTGTAAAATATTGATGCCTCTTTTTACAGCTTGTAAGTGTTGTTGACTCATTTAATTTTATTGTTTTGGTTCTGGTGTACCCAAGAAATGGCTCTTCATTGCAAACAGAAACTTAATACTTTTGACGATGTAAAAATAATAATTGCCTTGACTATAGATAAAACTAAGTCACAGGAAACAGCTGACTCATAAGTAGCCAGCACAAAGGTGTGAAAAATGTAGAGACTCTGTCACTGGGACTGAAATGGCTTAAGCCTCCTGGGGAAACATGGTAGAGTCATTCTTTTTGGCTGTCAGAATTGCTGTTAATTTTGTCTGCAATTGCCAGCAAAGTGCAGGAAGATGTATGAGAATGAATTATTGATTTTCACTTGCATTCTAATTGGAGCAGGTTTGCAGCTTATTTCCAAGTAAGTCTTTTCATCTTCATGGCAATAAATACAAACATCAATCTAACTTATCTCTTTGAGTTAGCACATTTTCTGATAAAGTGTATTTTTGAAACAACTAACCCTTTCCTTATTACAATCAGCAGATAAGAGCTACAGATGAACAGGTTCTTCCATCATACCAAAATTTAGAAATAGCAACTTTCAGTCAAAAAAGATTCATGAGAGGTGAACATAGCTTGTGGAAGGTATTAAATCAATAAGACTTACAGGTTTGAGAACCACAGCTTCCTGTGGAAAATAGTTTGGACAGTGATTGAGGGATATGTTCCTTCCCTCAAACTCAATTTTTTATGTTAGGAGAGCTTTGCTTTATTTAGGTTAACCTCTGTGCTTCTATGACTTCTTCCACTCTCCCATCCCCCCATCTTGCAAGAAGAAAAGCGACATCTCACGTGTTCCGAGCTAGGCTGCACTGTGCTGAAAGCACTCACACTATGGATCTTTTTGTTTCCGGGTCCTCTGCAGTGCTGAAGAACTCTTGTCTCCTTCCTTCCATTGGCTTTGGAGACAATGCTTTCAAAGAACAACTTGGATGACTGTTGGCCACAAAGCAGGCCCCTTACTGCTCAGCAGCTGTTTGAAATCTTCTGGTCCCAACCTGCATGAGGATTTGATCTTTCACTATGTTATTTAATGAGGATGGTGACAGACTCACAGCTCCGGAACAGTTCACCCGTCCCAAATAGACCTACACATTAACAGAAGCCCTAATAATAATAGTAATAAAATAACATTTCAGTATGGTCTCTACAAAAAGATACACTGTCTTCTCTATCAAGCTGAGAAATGAGGCTCACCAAATCAAACACATTTTCTGGGGAGAAGAGCTAATTAGGTGCAGACTATGCTCATTAAAATTTTATCCTTTTAAATATTATTCTTTCAATGTTCTTCATTACGATTGATTTAGTTTTGAAGAATCTTTGATAGTAGTGTAATTAGTTTAGATTTTAATTATTCAAAGTATACATTCTCTTCCTGTGTATGTACTATACTATGTTTATACATATATTTCCCTGCATGTCAAGAAAAAAATATTTAAAAAAAGATAGTTTTTTGTATTCTGAAGTAACACTTAATGAAGAACAATAGCTTCTATTCCTGGAGATTACAAGGATAGCAAAACTGGATTTAAACCAGAAATTTTATGAACATTATTAGCCCAAGACACATTTTTTTTTTTTGTGCAGTAGAACCGTCATGAGATGGCTCAGTGTGCTTAAATGGTCTCTTATTTCATGCTCACCTTCCAATTAGAGCAGAGCTGCAGAGCTGCAGGGAATGAGAGTGGGGGTTTAGGGGGCCGAAGAGAGGACAGCTAGCTACAGCAAAGGGAAATTTGTATTATTTTATGCAACAGGAGCATCAAGCCCAGGAAAAGACTGTCTGACTGATGGGCTGATCATCTTCTGTATGAGGAAATGGGTGACTCCTTTCGCTGTATGAACTTGGACACACAGAGAACTCTCCTTCATCCTCCTCTAAATATTTCCTTTATTCATTCAATTCAAAATACATGTATGTAAAGGGCCTACTTTATGCCTGGGGCTGAGCCAGATATGAGATGCAAAGATGGAAAAGAGACCCTTCCTATCTTCAGATAGTTTACAGCATAGTGGAGCTCACAGAAGGGAAGAGAACACGTTACAGGGACAGAGTGATACATGTTATGATAAGGGGAAACTGAGAAGCTATGGAACATGGAGCTAGTCCTTGGAGTCAAGGGAAGCTTCCTGGAGGAATCACAGGCTGGCACCAGAAGGACCAAGAGAAGGTAGGTCAAGGGAAAGAGAGCAGTATGAAAAGGCCAGAACCTGATGGAGGGAAGAGAGTATCAGGAATGAAAGCGTGGAGGCAGAGGGATCGCATCCTATCCTGACTCTACAACATATTAGTGGTTCGACCTTGGGCAACCACTTATCCTTTTTGAACCTCAGCTTCCTTATCAGCAAATTGTGGATAATAATATTTATCTCAGCATTATTGAAAAGTAAATGAGATAATACATGTAAAGTGCTCCCATTGTTAGCAAAAGATAAAAACCCAACTTCACTAGTTTAACTCTAAAGGACAATGGATCGGGGGGTTATTGGATGTGCTCTGGAACTTGAAGACCTTACAGAATGCAGGAATGGGGCTCTATCTATCTCAAAACCAAATGAAATTTCAAAATGCCATCGGGGCGCTATTACTTCTCATATCTATTTCCATTTGCATGTGGATGCTTGACTTCCTTCCCACTTAACACCAGCGTTCTATTCATTTCGATAATTCTAGCCTCCTAGGAAGTCAGCTCCAGACTTTTCTATCTTTGGCAGAAGTTACTCAAGGGAGTCTGCTTCTCTCGGTTCTAGTTCCAAAATTCCCAGGAAAGGATTGATCAGATGCCCAATGCTATACCATCAACTGTGGCCAGCAGGTGCAGTCATAATGAATTACATGGTGGCTCCTGGAGTGACATTGATTATGAAGGTGGAGTTGTCAGAGGGGAAAGGAGTTGGACAGGAAGGTCAGTTTTCAGTTTCTGGTTTTTAAAAATACTAATTAAGTTTATGTACATTTGGTGCACATCTACTACATGTCATACACACTGCAAAGAACTTAAGATGCAGTATGTGATTAAATGTTAGCCTAATGAGGTAGTTACTATCCCTAGCTCCACAGCACAGACGAGGAAACTAAGTTATAGAGAAGGTGTCGCCTGCTCGGGATTCACAAGGCTATTCAGGTGAAAAGCCAGGATATTAAACCAGGCTTGCCTGCCTCAAAGTTTGAGCTGTTCACTACTATTGACATTAATTTAATAAATGTCTCTTTTCAGCTATAGACCAGACTTCTGCTTCCCTTCACTGAACAGAAGAATTCTGAACCCTGGTGAGGTGAGAACAGCTATTTCCTCTATCTCTTCAGTGGTCAGGGCCAGGCAGGGATTGCAAGCAATTCTTCCATGAACATGAAAGCCAGAGCGTAACTCAAAGACAGGAGTTCTTTAGATGCTGTAGGTCACCAAACTTTGATGTGACTCTGTTACCTATGTCTATATCATCTTCTTCTTTCCAACAGAGATTAAATATTACACCTTTCATGCTAAAAGTGACTTTCACGTATGGATGCTGATTTTTTATAGACTTTAGTGGTATTAGTCCTCATTTCACCCTATAGATCTAAATAGAAGTTAAAGATAAACGATTCTATGATTCTAAAAATGGATGCAGGGAGATTCTGCTAGCAATTTTTAAGACAGATGCATTCATCCTGACCAGGAGGCTTAGTTGGTTGGAGTGTTGTTCCATCCACCAAAAGACTGTGGATTTGATTCCCAATCAGGCTACAAACCTAGGTTGCAGGTTCTTTTTCATTTGGGGCAGGTACTGGAAGAAACTGATTGATGTTTCTCTCTCTTTCTCTCCCTCTCCCTTCCCCTCTCTCTAAACTGATAAACATATCCTCAGGTGAGGATTAAAAAAAAGAAAGATGCATTTAATGCCTGCAAATTGATCATAGATTGATTAAGGAATAGAGCAAAGTCTGTGTTGATTTGAGGTTTTTCAGTAGGGCTTATAATAAATGAATATATTTCCCAATAATGTTCTTTGATATTCTGGGTGGCTCAGAACATCCACCTCGTTTCTACACTCCAATCTTCAGAGTGTGTTCCTCTGTTGGTGTTTCAGCAGAGAATGAAAGCACTTACAGCTCTGTTGAGAAGGAAAGGGGGTAAAGACATATTGCAAGTGTATTTGTTAATGAGTTCCTTTGTTCATTTATTCAACAAATAGTTACTGAGGTGAAGAAAAATATGCCTGAGGAGGGGCTACAATAGTATTTTAACTTCTATCTGAAATGCATTACTTTAAAATTTCAAAGCAAATATACTAACATATTAAGATTTGTTTAAAGCTTATTTAGGTACAAAAACATTTATTTTAAAGCTAAATGTCTTGAATACAATATGTAACATTTGGTTGGGGATAAAAAATAAGAGAAAAGGAAATGTGTTTTCATTCCCATAAGTACTAAAATCAGTCCATTTTCCTTCCATTTTTTAAATGTGCTATTCTCATTTTGTGCCCGTGAATCCTAATGTGCCAGTACATTGTGGGTTTCAAGACTGGCTTCATTGGCATTCTTTGTGCTCTGTGTCTGGTCAGAGGTTGTGGCGGTACAATCTGGAGCTAGAATTATAAAGACATACCACGTTTGAAGGCAGAGACCTCTCAGATTTTCCTCTCTTCAATGAAAAATAGAAACTTTCTGTTTGAAATATTACCTAGTATACTTACCACAAAGAACCTTAAACATCAAGCCCAACTTATAACTTATCCTAGAATTTTATATTGCTCTATCCTGTGCTTGAAGACATGGGACAAGTCACTCTTCTAAATCGTGTTTCCTTCATATATCAGCTGGGAAAGATTAAAATGATAGTACTTATGTCATAGTTTGTCATAAAAGAGGTGGAGTTACTCTAACACTAATAAAGTGTAAGTTTCAAGGCCTCATGTATAAAGATTTTCTCCAAAGTTAGTATCTAACTTTGTATTTGTAATTTTGTACTGTTTTCCTTTAGAAAGACCCCTAATAGACTATAATTGACGATTGACTACCTTCAAGCTTCATGATATTGTACCTAGATCTGCCTCTGGTTACAAAGATTAAGTGAGATATTATATAAAGCCTTAAGAAAGTGACTTATATGGAGAAGAGAGCAAGGGAGAGATATAATATAAGGAATTGGCTCACATGATTTTGGAGGCTGGTGAATTCATAATCTGTAGGGCAGGGCAGCAGACTGGAAACTCAGGAAGAGTTAACTGATGTTGCAATCTTCAGTTTGAAATTCACAGGTCAGCCTGGTACTCTGAAAATTCAGGAAGGATGTCTACATTGCAGTTATAAGGCAGAATTTCTTCTTTCTCGGTGAACCTCAGTTTTTGCTCTTAAGATCTTCAACTGATTGGATGAGTTCCACTCACATTATCAAGGATAATTTCCTCTATTTGAAGTCAACTGATTATAAATATTAAATCATAGCTACAGAATACCTTCCCAGCAAAAACCAGACCAGTGTTTGAGTAAAAAACTGGACATTCATGGCCTAGCCGTGTTGACACGCAAAATTAAGTACCGCACAGAATAAGTGCTCAATAAAATGAAGTACTCTGCAAGGTCCTAATTAATTTTTCTCCTCCTCCTCCTTTTTCTTCTTCTTCTATTAATTTATATTTTGCTTTATTATAGCATGAATTTCTAGAACGAAATCTAGAATTTGAAAGGTCCTGAGCAACAACTTAAAAAAAATGAATGTATAAAGAAATGTAAAAATATACAAATAAGTGAATAAATATGTACTTGCTAGCAAACAGCTGATATATGACTCTTCAAAATGGCTAGCATAGTTAAGGCCAATGAATTTGGCTAGATAGCAGAACAGATAACAACAAATAGTCTGGTCTATAGCTTGTATTTTTGTCCTGCTCCACAAGCTCACATCTTTTTTTTTTCTTTTCATTAAAAAAAATGTTTTTGTTTTTCAATTACAGTTGCCCCAATTTTTCCCTCATTGCTCTCTCTTGCCCCACCCACCCCCAGTTCTCACAGCCAATTCCCACTCTATTGTTCATGTCCATGGGTCCTTTATACTTGTTTCTTGACTAGATTTTGCCCCTTCTTTCCCCCATTATTGCCCTCCCACCCTCCCTGTCAGTTTGTTCTTTATTTCCGTGTCACTGATTTTATTTTGCTCATTTTTTTTCATGTTGTTCATTAGGTTTCACTTATAGGTGAGATCATATGGTACTTAACTTTCACCCCCTAACTTATTTCACTTAACATAATACTCTCCAGTCTTCATAACTGGTTATAAAAAACCATTTGAAACCTGAGGAAGAAGTGGTAAATACTATATTCTCTGTATAACTGTTTTACTTCCTCAGGGAAAAAAGAGCCTTAGTATATCCAACATTTATACTTTTCTAGTGACAGTAGTCTCCCCTCTCTAAGGATTTGCTTTCTGCAGTTTCAGTTGCCTGTGGTCAACCATGGCTGAGAAATATTAAATGGAAGATTCCAGAAATAAACAATTCATAAGTTATAAACTGTGTGCTGTTCTGAGTAGCATGATGGAACCTCATGTTGTCTCACCTGGCTCTGCATCTCCCGTCCTCGCTGTATATTCTCCCCACCCATTAGTCACATAGTAGCCAGGCACTGCTGAGGTAGCATAGTGTTTGTGTTCAACTTGCCCTTATTTTACTTAAAAATGACCCCAAAGTACAAGAGTATTAATGCTGGCAATTTGGATACGCCAAAGTGCTTCCTTTAAATGAAGAGGTGAAAGTCCTTGACTTACTAAGGAAAGAAAAAAACTGTATGCCAAGGTTGCTAAGGTCTGTGGTAAGAGTAAATCTTCTATCCATGAAATTGTGAAGAAGGAAAAAAAATTATGTTAGTGTTGCTGCCATACTTCAGACTGCAAAAGTTATGGCCAGTGTGAGCCATAAATGTTTTAATTAAGATAGAAAAGGCATTAAATTTGTGGGTGGAAGATTAGCAGAAAATGTTTTCTGATTGACAGAAACAGGTTGCACCAGAAAGCACCAATCCTATATGAAGACTTCAGCAAGGGATCCCCTGAGATGAGCCATTTCCTGCAAGTAAGGGACAGTTCCACAGATGCAGAAACATCATCTCACTTCATCACAAGAAGAAAAAGGGTGAGTACAGTATAATAAGATATTTTGAGAAAGAGAGAGACAGAGAGAAAGAAAGAGGGCATTCACATAACTTATTACAGTATACTGTTATAATTGTTTTATTGTTACTCTCTTACTGTGCTAATTTACAAATTTAACTTTATCATAGGTGTGTATGTCTAGGAAAAAACATAGTATATATAGGGTTTGGTACTATCTGTGGTTTCAGGCATCCACTGGGGATCTTGAAATGTAACCCCAAAGGATAAAGGGAGCCTACTGTACCATTCCCTGATTGTTTTTAACATGAAGTGGGACTTAAGAAAGATAACAAATATTTACCTTTTAATCTGGACTGTCCACAATACAAAGCAGAATTCAGTCATGTATCCTTATCTTTACCTTTCTGACTTTTTTTCATGTTCAAAGAAGCCAGTTCAATTGTCACCTTTCTATCACTCTTATTATCTCTTCATTTAAATGCTGTCCATTCTTCACGAGAAAGTCACAGAGTGGAAGGTGGCAGGCAGAAGAATTATATCCTAAAATTTAATAAACACTTCTCTCTCATGCATGAGTAAGCTGTAGGCTTGTCTTTAGAGGGCTGAGGCAAAATGGATTGAAACAAATCCACTTCCCTTTTCCTGCATGACTCTACTGCAATGCCTATGCTAATACCAGGGATCAAATCATTCTGTTTTTCCTATGCTCTTAATAAATCAAGCACCTTTGAAGGTCAAAGATGAAAGTGCTGTTTATTTTGCATCCCAGTTTCAATCTCTACTCAGTAGCTTGCTTCAAAGTGGTTCTTCCTGGTAACATGTGTGTCCTTATCCAAATACCAGTTACATTTGTGCCCCTGGCATTATCAGACAAGACTTCTCACCCCCATCTTGTGAGTACTTTGTGTGACTGACTTATAATTTACACCAGTCAGACACTGGCTCACCCCAAGGCTTCTGGAGTTAGAATTCCCAGTAGTGATAGAAACTAAGGCAAAATCTCTACACATATCTGAACCAAGTGTCCTCTCTCTGTGTAGACCTGAAGACTAAAGCTGCCATTGGAGATAGATTCTCCATTTCTCTGTAAGTTGAACTTATGAGCTTTGAGAGGTAGATGCTTTATAGGGTATTTGCCCATTCCTTATTTTTCCACTTTTTCTTAGAACTCTATTGTCCCTCCCTTTCCAAACACATGTACACACAGAGGTGTGGACCTTCAGAGTCATCTGATAACATGTGACCACAACTCCTGGTTATACATGTTTGAGTAGAGGTAAGTACTTGACCCAATATGGGTCAATCAAATTTTCTGCACAGACACTTGGAAATTTAATTCTCAGATACTACATTACTCTCCTTTGTTCACGAGGACTATGAACTGATATAAAGCCAGAGTTGGGATAGCCATTGCTTGAAAAGCTAGAGAGATCTGATCTGCAGGGAGAGAATGATGCAGACGAAATTTTCATGCTACCTGAAAGGAAATAGCCACAGAAGGTGATGAATTTTTAGTTCCTGGTTTTAAGCCCCTGAGAGGTTATGGCTGTACTTTCTACACATCTGTAAGATGATATTTTTTGTCTTTTTATTGATTCTTTATTGTATATAAATTAGCATAAGTGGATCACTGTTACTTATCACCAAAAAACCCTTGATTGAAATAATCTGTGGAATCTGTACTAACCAAAGTTAACATTATTTATTGTGGAATCATTGACTTGATACAAAAATAAGTATCATGTGTATACTATTTCTAGAATGTGCTAGGTGCCAAAGATACAAGTTGCAAAAACATTTATGTTTTTATGACCAATATTTACAAAGTGAATAATATTAACCAGAGTGTTTCAAATGCATTAAAAAAATTTTTCTCACAGAAACCATGCCATGAAAAAGACTTAGTTCTTCTCTTTATTAGGCAAGTATTTATTGACTACCTACTATATTTCAAGCTTTGTCCTATCAGCTAGGAATAAAATAGTGAAGATGAATTTTTAATACTTGTGGGTTTTATGCTCTAGTGGAACAGACACATAAAGATGCAAGTTCAGGTAATACAAATGCTATGAGGAAGAAGCAGGGTAGTGTGATGGACAGTGAGCAGAGGTATGTCTAGACTATGTGTGGGAGTAGGAGGAGAAGCAACATTGGAAAGGGTGGCCAGGTGACATCTGAGGTGAGGCCTGAATTACGGCAACATCTTACCATATACCAGCCTCCCAGGTAGAGAAAATAGCAAGGGCCAAAGCCACGAGGCAGGAGCAGGCCTGGTGTGACCAAGCAGTAGAATGCAGGTCAGAATGGCTGAGGCATAAGAAAGAGCAGAGCAATGGGAGTAAGAATGGAGAGCTGTAGGCAGGGACCGTATCAGAGCCTTGCAAACAACCATACAAAATTTGGATTTAATTGTATATGTAGCGGAAAGCCATTAGAGGGTTTTAAGCTGAGAAGTCATATGATCATTTATGTTCTTAAAAGATTCTGGCAGCTGTGCAGAGAATAGACTGAAACATTTGAGTAGAAGCAGAGGAGCAGTTAAGAAGACATTTCAAGGGATGAGAGATGATGATAGCCTGGCAGGGGTGGTAGAAGCAGAGATTTTAAAAAGGCATGTGGATTTGATATATATTTTTGGTATCTAACAGGACTTGATAATGGATTTGTGAAGGGGTAGTGAGAAATAAGAATGGATTCCAATTAATGCCTTGAGCAATATTAAGGGCCATTATAAAGAAAGAAAAACTGGGAGAGAGATGAGGCCTGTGTGTTGGAGGGAGATGGTGAAGAAACAAACAGAATCAAGTGCCTGTCTGGCCTGTTGTGTTTGATCTAAGTGGGATGCTAGGTCAGCAACTGGATATAGGAGAAGGGAGCACGAGAGAGAGATGAAGCCTGGAAAAGTCCATTTAAAAGGCATCCAGAAGGGCGATAATGACTATGCCAACAGATGCAGGGTGTTAGAGTTGTTATTAGGAAGATGAGTGATTCTTTGATGCATATTTTCTCATCATGAGTGTGTTTGTGATGTATATTATGAAGTAAGATTATCATCGAGGAAAATAACAAAGTGAATTAATCAGAAAAATAAGTGGAACCGATAAGTGATATTCAGTGCCCAGTTGAAATTTGTAGTCATAAATTACGAATGAGAGCATTCAGTATGTTTGGGTGGTTTTCTTCAGTGACATACAATTGCTCCAATATGGGCAGAATGGGCAAATTTTGGGGTTTGAACAGAGTTTGGATATTTTTTTATTTGGGTACTTTGGAGAGAAAAAAGAGTTGATAATATTTACAAAGAAAATGATCATAACGATAAGAGTATGAAATATAGTTTGTTTAACAAGGGTGTGATATATTTTATGTCATGTCCCACAGTTTATCCTGGCCTCCCTGATTCATGTCCTTTAGTAGTTTCTGCCACACAGATTATGGCCATTTGACTTTCTTTGCTTAATCAGACATGAGCAAATGTGGTACAAACAGAGATTTGCAGAACAGTTAAGCACTGGGTCCTGACCCCTTGGTGCTCTTGAGATTTTACCATCACACCACTATCTGAGTATACTTTTGATAATCTTACTGGGAAAATGAAAATCACATGATTCACTCACTCTTGTCACACCTGCCAATAGCCAGGCTACTGGGAGATATGTGAGTGAGACCATCCAAGACCAGCCAAGCCCCAGTCAACTGACTAATTGACTGAACACTCAAGAGCAAGCCCAGCTAAGGTCCTCTGAGCCCAAACTAGACCAGAAGAACCACTTAGAAGGTTTGTGAGCTTAATAAATGGCCTGTTACATTACAATTGATACAAGGTGAATGATGGATGTGAGAAATGGTAAATGGATTGGAAGTTTGAGGGAGAAGAAAGGATGGCAAAATGGAAGCATAAAAACAAAACCTTGGCAAGTTTAAAAAAATTTCTGGAGTTAGACGGTGGTGATGGTGGCACAACAATGTGAATGTATTTAATGTCACTGAACTGAACTTGAAAGTGGTTAAATGGTAATGTTTGTGTTTCATATATTTGACCACAATTTAAAAAATTAATTTAAAAATATGTCAGAAGAGAGAATCTTTATTATTATTTTTCCATCAAAGAAATTGAGTTTCAATGTAGAGAATAAATTTGTCCAAAGACACACAAACAGTAACTGGAGAAATTCTGAATAGCAACAAGACACATCTTGCCTGACTTTGTAGCATAGTGGAAAGAATGTTAGACATAAGCATTCATAATTCTTCTTGAGTTGGTATATATTTTACAGCTCATCTAGTCTAACCTCTCATTTTATAAACGCAGACATGCGTATATTTGTGTCATTGCACATTGCTTAAAGTTTGATTTGTTAACTATTTACTGGGCACCCTCTGTGTGCTTGGCATGTGCTAGCCAGTGAGCATCCGGCTTGTGAAGCCTCCGGAGCTTTCATTTGTGACAACAGACTCTAAACCAAAAATTCATGACAGTTATACAATTACAAGTACAGTATTCCCTCGCTTATCATAGGTATTACATTCTAGACCCCCTGCGATAGGTGAAAATCCGCGAAGTAGGAACCTTACATTTATTTTCATACACACACACACACACACACACATACATATATATTTTAAGGCTTTATAAACCCTTCCCACACACTTATAAACCATCCCCAGTCCCTTATTAATCTTTTCCACACTTTTATAAACACTACTTATGTTCTTATATCCTGGCTGGTTTGGCTCAGTGGATTGAGAGTTGGCCTGCGAGCTAAGTGTCGCTGGTTCGATCCTCCAGTCAGGGCACATCAGAGAAGGAAAACTCTGACTCCAAAAAACCTCCGCTGCCTTGCGGCATACCTCTTCAGGGGAAAGGCTAAGGGAGTAAACCCCGACAGAAAATCCGGAGCTGGAGTCCCTAAGGCGGTTTGACGTTGTAGTCAACACCAGCAACTCCTGCGGCGCACCTGAAGCCAAGCTGTATTGACTCCGTCTTTCCCTTGGACCCTTCAGCTGCGAAGAGAGGGGGGGTCTGCTGCATGGGCAACAGCAGACCCTCCATATCACCCTGCCCAGGCTCTGTAGCTTCAGCTTCACTGGAGAGGACACTCCAGTGTCATTGCAAGATGTCGATTCAACACGGGAGGAGACAGATACCGTGTCACTCCCGAGTCGGACTGCACAGCCATTCTCGGCGGTGCAGATAGACTCTTAAGAAGCTACACCATCGTCTCTCGAGACGGACGGCTGCCGATGACGACTTATGTTCTTAAATATATTCTACACTTTTAAACCTATGTAACTTTAACAACATATGTATACAGTACCGCAAAATCCCACGATATAGTGAAAAATCTGCGATAAATAATTAAATATAATATTGTAAAATATCCCGCAATACAGTGAGACCGTGATAAGTGAACCGTGATATAGAGAGAGACTACTGTAATGTTATGTACTAGGAAAAGTACAGAGAAATTTTTAAGTACAGGGAAGGGTGGGAGCTCATTTTTTGGTGGTGGCAGGAATCAGTGAAGAGTTTTCAAGGAGTTCATCTTGGGCTGAGACTGGAAGCATTAGTAGGGGTTATTAAGGAAAATATCTCCCTGTGCCTCAATTTCCTCAAGTATAATATGAGGGAATTGGACCAAATTCTCTTCCAGCTTGAAAGTGAATTATTCACTAAATTTAGAGAGAGGAGATTTAAGTTTGCCTGGAAAACAGATGTGGCCATTATTCAGGAAGTTGCTGGTTTTTACATTCATGTGGATTGTTTATTATATAGTTCAGTAAGAAGAGATACTTAGAGCTGGTATTTGGGCTCCAATATTTTTTCAATATGCCCAAATAAAATTCTTTACCTTGGGCTGAGCTCTCATAGGATTTTTATGATATCTCTTAATCAAAATTTAAGCATAACCTATATGATGACTCCAGGTTTTTCTTTCAATATACACAGAGGGATTCCAGGAGTTATTTCCTTTTCTATATATAATCATCTCTCTAATGGAAAATGTGTTTCAAATTAAGCATCATTTCCATGAATGAGTGCAGTGTGAATGTTCTATGTCAACATTTAAAAGGCTATTAAAAATGAGAAATGTACATGTTACATATT
Source organism: Furipterus horrens (assembly GCF_987537825.1). NCBI lineage: Eukaryota > Metazoa > Chordata > Mammalia > Chiroptera > Furipteridae > Furipterus > Furipterus horrens. The sequence continues at coordinate 29,213,110 of NW_028327172.1, read as the reverse complement.
TATGCTAAACTGTGGATTCATTCTCTTTAGAAAAAGTAACATCTTAATCTCCATCTGAGTAAAACCATCTTATTTTAACTTACAGTTCATTTTAAGAAAAAAAAATGTAGGAAGAATAATTGTTTTTAGAGGCTGACCGTAGGATGTGAGCACAGCGGTCCTCAAACTGTCCTGGTATGGAAATTAAGAGCTACTTGAACTAAGCTGCAGCATTCTGCTCCCAAAAGTGAGCAATGATTTTTCTTTTTTTGAAGCAAACATTGACTCAAATTTTAAGATTTCTTCCATATATGTTTCTTGATACTTGATACTTTCTATTGCTTGTCTTAAAAAAGAAAAAGGAATGAATGAGGAGCAACATGTGGAAAACTGAGAAATGGAAAATCATGCTTGCTTTACTGTTTGACTTTCCCCACTCCCAATCCTGGGGCATCCATTATTATGACTTTATGGCAGACATATAACAGTCGTATTTTCTGCTCAAAATTATGTCTACTTCATAGAACATAACATACTATGTAACTATTTCATGGCATTACACGCATGTGCACACTAAACACTAAAACTCCATCAAGACTTTCTGGTGTTCCCTCAATGAAACAGGAGAGAACCATCACTTTAGCATGGAGAGGACTTTTTAGTTCTATTATAACTCTTCACAAAAAAAAGTTAATCTAGGTATCTACATTTTTAAGTGATAGCTGTTTTTATAATCAATTTTACATATAGTGACATTGTCATAAAATATAACAGTCTTATCTCTGCAGACACAGAAATAAGGATTCAAATTCAGGAAATGCTGAGGACACAGTTTTTCCCCTTGCAAAGTTCACTGTTAATTGCCTGTCATTCAAAGTTAACCAAGAATCAACTGGGTTTCTATTATAGAGGACTTGTCATACATTTGTGATGGCAAAGAGAAATAACAACCTTGTAAAACCTTTGACTCTCTAATGCCCCTACCCTTCCACTTTCCCTGGAGGAAGCTAGTGAGTGGCTCAGGAAAAGAACAGGCCATTGGGAGATGAAGTAGAATCCCCACCACAGGCAGTTCGGAATGTTAAAAGTTAAGGAGTTCTACAGACAAAACTCTTCCTGATTACTGAAGTCCTGCATGCCAGGGACAGGGTCCCAGTGAGGGGGCAAAATATAGTATCAAGTCAAGATATAAAATCAATAGTTAGGACATGGGTGATCAAAGTATTGCAGAACAAGTAAATTGGCAATACATAGACTGGAGGTCATTGCCTTAGCTGCCAAACATGAAATGATCATTTGCATAGGACAATATCAATATTGGTGACAGACTTGCCAAGGTCAGTGCATTAGGGTGACAGTATCAGAAGATTAAGATATCCAGAAAAATTATAAAATATTTCTACAGTTTCCTCCAAAATAAACCTTTTCCCTATACTTAGATATATTGTTGGATCAATATTTGGAATAACAACAGTGATATCACTATATAATAAGTTCCCTGGCATTTGATACGCTGCTCAGTAGATCTCTTTATTAAATGATGTTGGAACATGCCTACTGATGACAACCACTGAGGGCCGATGGTGTCCTCAACTATCATAATATCCAAAATTATTCCATAAAGGGCAAATGAAGTTATATTTAGTGGAGGTTTCATGTATTTCATGATATGATAATTTTTTGATGATATTTGTGGTGTAGATAATCTCCTCAACAGATTATTTGTTTAACCAGCACATTCTATCACACACTAAACTGAATTTATTAGACTTTGGGTGAAAAACAACATTTTAGTTTTTCCAAACTATTGAATGATTCATTCCTTTATTCACAAACAGGCATTTTTTTTTTTTGATACTTAATATATCCCAGGTGCTTAATAGGGACTAAACTTGAAAGTCAAATAGATACAGTCTTATACTCAAGTAATTTTTCCTTTAGTGTCAGAAAGAAGTGATCCACCAGTATAATACAGACTGAAATGTTCTGTATTACAGGATACTTCAGAAGTCTGTGCAAGGGTAGGGAGTGTTGATTTCAACCACTGTGAGGGCCCAGTTTAGGGAAGGTTGAATGAACTGAGCCATTACGAGGTCTGACCAGAAAGTATCCAGCCATGTACTATTTGAAATAGAGACATTTATTGAAGAAGATACAAGAAACATTGTACATAGGACAATAACACCTCAGTCCCCTTCAAAGTAGGCACCTTGGGACCTTACATAGTTCTGCCAATTGCCATCAGTTGCCCCACTGTATTTTCCTGAATCTTATTGATGGTCTAAAATCTCTTCCCTTTCAAAGGTGCTTTTAAAAAGTTTTGGGAAAAGCCAGAAGTCACAGGATGCCAAATTGGGCTGGAGAGGGGCTGAATCACCTGGGTGATTTGATGTTTCACCCAGAAATTCTGCATAAGATGTGATGCGTGGGTGGGTGTGTTGTCATGAAGAAACTGCCAATCACTATTTACCCATAGCTTCGGCCTTCTGACTTATCTGAATAGTTTCTGTGGTGAAATGCTCAAGCTTAACCCAAAATTTGATGCAGATTCACTGCTCTACTCGCTCAGTCATTTTGAATCGATGGCCTCACAGTACACATGCCCCTCAACAGCATCTACTACCTCACTGTCTAGTACAGTGAAGTTGTCATTGTTCACACATATGCATTCCAGCCCACTCTCTTTAGCTGCCAGGTTACATCAGTGTCACACAAACCATTCTCATTTTATTAACAATGGTTGGACTTTTTCCAGACAGACCTTGAATATATATGTATGTATGTATATAATCTAGTTCTTCTTGCCCTCAGTTATGATTGAGAGATTTCATCTTAGAACACTGAAAGAGCATTATAAGGGACATGAAGAAAATGCACAGTTTTTGGAATCAGATGAACCTAAATTTGTAAATTTGAATTTTATTTCTCTTACTTCTTGGCTAAGTAATCTTGAAAAAAAAAAACACTAAATTATTCTAAGTTGAAGTGTAGGGTTGTTATAGGTTATAAATAAAACACAACACTGAGAGTTTTTACCCCAGGATTCAGAATGTGTATTATTTGTCAAGTATACATTTTTTTCACATGTGTGAAAATTTAACTTCCCTTATGGACTACCACAACACACTTTCACACCTCTGTCTCCACTATCACCACTATTCAATGCCCTTGTGCCAGTGTGAACATTTAAAATTTCTGTGTGTATTGTCTCTTTGTTGCCTTCTTGGAGTATATATTTGTTAGACTTGTTCAAACCCCATCAAAACAAGTGCTCATTACATTTTCTTGTTAATCTCAATATTAAAGAGATGAGAGTGTATAATCCTTTACAGCTTTGATACTTACATTTTCACAGGAGTATTTTATCCTTTAGATTTTGTTCTATTTTCAGGAAAGGGAAACCAACTCTGTTGGACTATTTTGGGCAGGGCAATAGCTTTATTGAGATGTAATTCATGTGCCAAATAATTTACCCACTAAAATACATTATTTATTAGTTTTTAGTATAGTCACAAAGTTGTGCAACCATCACCACAATCAATTTTTTAAAAGGAGACTATATTAGAAGGATATTGGGATGCCAAGATATGATGACACCAGGTGTGGAACTAGCCAAGATCCTAGACAGTGCTGTAGGGTGAGGAGAAGACCTCTCAGCTGGGAGAGTCTAGTAGGACACCACTGTGCAAAGACAGTCTCAAATGGGCTTATTGGGTTTCTGCTTATTCCCTAACATACAGTGTCCAAGAGCAACAGTCTAGTTGTCTTTGTGCTGAAGCTTCAAGAGTAGGAAGTAGACAACTAGTTTAACCATCCCACACAGACTATACACAATGTGGAGGAAAGTTCCATAAAACGTAAGTAGAGTACTCTCAGGGGAAGAGACTAAGTAGGTTTAAGACCTAAATGACACAAAATGAAAAGACAACACACAGAATGGGAGAACATATTCAACAATATCCAAAATTTTTAAAGAACTTACAAAGCTCAACACCAAAAAAAAACCAAACAACCCAATTAAAAAATGGGCAAAGGACCTGAATAGACACTTCTCCAAAGAGGACATACAGATGGCCATAGACATTTGAAAAGATGCTCAGTATCACTAATCATCAGAGAAATGCAAATTAAAACCACAATGAAATATCATTTCACACCTATCAGAATGGCTATCAACAATAAATCAACAAACAACAAGTGCTAGTGAGGATGTGGAGAAAGGGGGACCCTTTTGCGGTGTTGGTGGGAATGCAGACTGGTGCAGTCACTGTGGAAAGGACTATGGAGATACCTCAAAAAATTAAAAATGGATCTTCCTTTGGACCAAGTGATTCTACTTTTGGGAACATATCCAAAGGAACCCAAAACACCAATTCAAAAGAACATAAGAACCCCTATATTTATTGCAGCATTATTTACAATCGCCAAAGTATGGAAGCAGCCCAAATGTCCATCAGTGGATAAATGGGTAAAATGAGTATGGGACATTTACACAATGGAATTCTACTCAGCCATTAAAAAAAAGAAAGAAAGAAAAAAGAAAAGAAAATTTTACCCTTTGTAACAGTATGGATGGACCTGGAGAATATTATGCTAAGTGAAATAAATGAGTCAGAGGAAGACAAGTACCATATGATATCACTCATATGTGGAATCTAATGAACAAACTGGACCAACAAGGAAAATGGGGCATACTAATAGATGGAGAGCAGGATGACAGCTAGTGTGTGTGTGTGGGGGGGGAGGGGGTTAGGGAGTGGATGGACTGAGCAAAAAGGAAAATGGACTCATGGATACTGCTAAAGTGGAGGTATAAGGGGACTAAATGGTAATGAATGAAAATACAGTAAAACTTAAATAAAAATAAAAGCAAAATAAGATAGAATAAAATTTATTTTATTCATTTTTTAAAAAGACCTAAATGACAAATACCTACTAAAACTATTGTTGAATAATAATCTAAAACAAAGTAATGGTGTCAGAAGGATATCTGGGATTTTTTAGAGACACATCATTGTTCTTGGACCATTGGTTACTTGGCCACCAATTATCTTGAGATTCTAGTTCTCCCATAGAATGAATCACATTGGAAATCCCTGACCTTGGCCAATGTGAAATTCTCTTCTCTTCCACTTTTGCTTTCATTTTGAGCCCTGTTGAAATGGTTACTTCTGTGGCAAAGCCCCAGGAAAACTGCAATATGGTTCATAAATCTATTTTACCATTGCAGGACAAGAGAGGAGACAGTCATCCAAAAGATGCCTTCTTTACACCTGAGATTTTTCACTCCATTTCATGGTTATTGCTAAGTGGTTGGATGTTAGCATTAAATACTTCTACAACTCCTTCAATTCTGAGATTCTATAATTTCTTAACTTTTTAGTGAATTTTTACATGTAGAGAGAAAACTCCACAAGGAGTCACTAGATATCTATGAGAACTTTGCAAAACTTCAAAAAAAAAAAAAAAACAACAAAAAAAAAACCTTTGTTAAAAATGCAATAGTACTATAACACAAACCAAAACTTGCCATAATGGTCAAACAAACATCTAAATAACCAAACCTCAATATTATAATTAGAATGTTGGAAATATTGTGGGGTCAAATTGGTTTTCTATCCCTCCAAATGAGTGGACAAACTGCTCCTGGGATTTTGACCCTTTCTTTCAAAGTGATTTGTTTTAATATCTGTGAGGATATCCTACTGTTCTCAAGATATGTAGTCACAAGTAAACCCAGAAACCCAAAGCAAAGTTCAAACCAGACACTCAAAGTAAATTAATGGTATGTTTATTTTCATTTTATGTATTTGTTTATTCCCAGGTTTGTTCAAAAAGAGATTTGAGATAACATAATAAAGATGTAAGAACAGCAGCAAGATGATATAAACAGAAACGTGTCTTTATGTTAAAAATTCATTATGTATCAACTCTGACGTATAAATATTAGTTACCTTCCACTGCTTCAAGCAGTACTACTAGTGGCCTGACTGAAAGCAACAAGAATAATCTTTTACTATTAAAGAACATTGATGTAGATAGACCAGGAGTTTCACTCCTGTTTTGGTGAAACTTGTGAGATAGGAGAAATGTGAACTGCCCAAAGTAGACAGATCTGGTGATATTTTTAGGCTGCTCTGTACAGAACCTCATCGAGGTGTGCACATACCGGCCACATGATGAGCCCTTGGCCTTTATCAGATTTAACCACGCCTGTCCTACCCCCAAATGGGCCTTTTTTCCTAATAAAATAGCTGGTAAATTGTCAAAATTAATACCTTAAAATATCTTAATAAATCCTCTTCACATTTTACCTTCTCTCTGTAAGGATAGGTCCACATTTAACACTTAAGAGCCCAGTAAGGCAAAAATTGCACTTTAGGAGCAAAGCTGGTATTTCAGCAGCCTTCTGGCTACCAATCAAGAATTCGTCTACATAGCATCTACTCCAGCGGAGAGATGGTGGCTGCCATGGTGAGACACTGAAGACCACATTTTTGGGCAAGCAGAACTATATGGTAGTCCTCATGATCATTCATGCATACATCAGTTACTAAGAGCCTCTTACATGTCAGATACTTTATGGGAGCAGTGGAGGTATAAAGATTAACAAAAATTTGAAGCCTGGCTTTGAAGGGCTCACATATTAATGGTGGAAGCAGGTAAATAAATATGCCTGTCAGACAGGTGTTAAGTACAATTACCAAGGTACTTATGGGAGCAGAGAGGAAGACTTTTCAGAGGAGATATATTACATCTGCATTTTTAAAAGAAAGTCAGAATTTGACTAAATGGCAAGGCCTTGTACACAGAAGGAAGAGGCAGGTCTAAGGCAGGGGTTTATTAAAACCAATGACTTATTTGGCAAGCTGTATATCTGGGTGGTGGTATAACAGTTAAGAACTAAAGCCAAACTTCCTGGGTTCACACTCTAATGTTGATTAACTGTGGATGATGAGATTGTTTAAACTTTTTGTGCCCTGGTTTCTTTAACTGTAAAATGGGAATAAAAATACTAGAGTAATACATATGCCATAGGTTTGCTGGGAGAATTAGCACATAATGAAACTCCATTTGTGTTAGCTGTTGTCGTCTCTCTGTGGCTGAGCACGAGAGGCGGGAAAGGTATGGCAGAGACTTGCGGCCCCAGGGGTTGTCATGTACCAGGCATAACAGCTATGCAGGCCTGAAAATCTTGGCCGTGCACCCTGATGAGGTGGCCCTTGTGGACGGTCATTTAGGGAGCCACCTGGCCAACCATTTCTCCATTATAAATGAAGAGTTTATGGAAATTCAGAGCAGAATCCAGAGCATGCATGTGCTCTGAGAGGGCATAGGATGTTCTTTGATCAGAGCCTGGGCAACCTTTAGCTTGATTTAACCTCTTCAGCATTGTAAGCAGATGTCCTCAAGTCAATGGTGTCTTCTCTGCTCTGCCAATTAGGTAATAGAGAAAGACAGAGTCCAGATGAATGGATTTGTGAGGTAGGTACTATGACCTGGGAGATGTATCATCCTTTAATTGATGAGCTAATAAAATGTATGCTTTGAAAGTGTTTCCAAATGCCTGCAAAATGCATACCTGAAAAGTCATCAGGGCCTGTGATACCTTCCCATGGCTTCTAATACAACATACTTTCTCCGATTAACACCTTATTAATAATTACCTAACCACTAATAACTTATTATTAATGATTTTATTAGAGATGTTAGAAGAAAAATAACTGCAATTCTTAATTTTGGAGCTTTCATTTTCCATTATGTATGCCATGCATGAAGTATTGTGTGTACTATAAAGTATTTTTTTTAAGTGAGGTCACATTGTACTTTCTGTATTTAACCTGCCTTTCTTTTCACTTAACAATGCACTGTGAGCACTTCCCTGCGTCACTGAATATTCTTCTCCATTTTCCATTGTAATGGCTGCATGCAGTTTTATCATCCAGCTGGAATATAATTTCTCTAACTATTGGACATTTATATGGCTTCCAAAATTCTACTGAAAATAGTATAAAAGCAAGCATTCTTATAGCTGTATCTTGCCCAGGTCTATGATATATTTTCTCTGGGACAATTCACAGGAAGCAGTTCTCAAGTTCTACAAAGGCCCAATTGTATGGCAACCATTGGGCTGGATTCTGCACCAGCTGTCCTCAGAAATGAGGGGACTTGAGTGTACACTGCTGGGTTTCTCACAAGCTCCTTACCGACAGCCAGGTTCTCTCTTGCCAGGGTGGGAGGAGGGCAGTTTCCCTTAAAGATGGAGTAGTTGTGTGTGAATGAGATGACAGGCCAATTCTCTGCTGCTCTGGGGCCTTGGTGTAGGGACCACAGAGAAGGTGGTTTTGGAGGATGTCCCTTTGAAGAGCACCTGGCATGGGAGCCAGTCCTCTCAGCATTACCCATGAGGTTCCACTTTGAAGCAACAACTGCCAGAGAATGAGGACAAAAGGAAAGTCTTAATCCGTAAGGAAGGCTTATGACACTAAAAGGTGTTTGAGTATTATCTTTTCAGTGGAAACTCATTTTTGTTTCCTTTGGTAGAATATTTAAAAATTTTTTTCCAAACCAAATGCAAGTCCTAAGTATTATACTCGGATACCTGAAGGGAAAGACCAAATGATCAGGTGATCCAGAGCTCTTTTTTCTATTAAAATAGTCATAGTTTACTTTGAGGAAAATATAGTTAATTATAAACTGTAAATATAATATTATAACTATATATACTTATTTATAAAACACATAGGACCTGCTGACACACAAACAAGGAATGTGTTTTGTTTTTTTATTGTGATATAAAATAATGCCTGTCGCTGTCAAAGGAAAAGTTAGGAACAAGACAAAGTCTCCACCCAGAGATAACAATTGTTATCATTTTCCTAGTTAAATACATTTAAAATAAAAATAGGATAAAATTAATTACTATTTAATACCAATTTTTTACTTAATAATAAATCACAAAATGTTTCAAGGAATTATGTATTCTCTCATTTCATTTTTACTCATAATATTAATTTCTTTATCCTTTGTTACATTTGTAGCTGTGTCTTCAGATGTATGCTGAGATCTCTAATTATATCTTGAAAATAATATCTCTAGGAAGATTGTAGCAATTTACTCATTCATCAGCCATATATGAATGCTTTGCCACTCCCTTGTCAGCACTGGCTGTTAGAAAAAAACCAATTAACAAAATCCTTATTGAATAGCATACCTATTCTATTTTAATTTGCATTCTTTATTAATGAGAACACACAATTTTGTTTTTGGGGGTCTCATTACTTTCAATTACTCACAAGTAAATGGAATAATTGTTTATCAGTTAAATCCCCCGATGGCCATGTCACTGGGCATTCTGATAGGTCAGACGTAGAAAAAATATTGCACCTGCAAACATTTATTTTAAGTGGGAGAGGGAGATAAGGTGGCCATATAATTATTAACACATTTCATATATATTATATAATCTATAATAATTATGCATAGTTATTAATGGTTTATATCTCTTGACCCTGAAGCCTCCAAACGTTAAAATGGTTCCAAAGTTAGTCAATAAATTGGGGTTGGACCTGAATCCTCCTCTTTCCGCTATATTCTGTCGTGCTTTGTTGGTTGGAGGAGAAAGATCAGGTGCACTGACATGCTTGGTCCAGGCGTAGTGGGGAGAAGGTTGAAAACACAAGATAGGTTTTTCCACCTTCAGGAAGCAATCGGTTGCGCAAAGAACAATAGTTAGGAAACTAAGCCCCCGGCGGACCGCATTAACTTGTGCAGTAACAAGTTCAGGGACAGCTCTGTGTCTCAGCTGTTCAATAATGAGCGAGCCGAGAAAGGGAGGTTGCCATGGCGATGCCTCTCTGCACGTGCTGCGTAGAGGAGGGCGGTGCAGAGGCGACCTTCTGCAGAGTTAATAAAGGATTGGCAATCGCCTCCCGTTGGTTTTTTGACAAGTGCCTCAAATACAGGGAGAAGGGACGCACCTCAGCTGGGTGGTAGATGCTCCCTAGCGGTAGGGACCCAGGGAGCCCCGGGAGGCTTGGGGAGGGCAGCGCCCTTCCCGGCAGCACGGATGGTGGCAGCCATGTTAGCGCAGCTCAGATTCCTCTGCCCCTTCCGGGGCCAGGGCTCAGCGGGCCCAGACCAGTCAACCACTGGTGGTGGACGGTGGGCACCCCGCCGTGCGCGCTCACCCATGCGCACCCTCTGCCTTTTTATCTCCAGCGCAGATTCGCGCCAGGCATGGCTGCTTTGTCTGGTGATTTGTTTGGTGTTGGAGAGATCTGGAAATTGAACTCCCAGCGGCCTGGGAGGCGAATTCACACCTCCCTCTAGCTGCGGGTGCCCAAGAAGAAAGGAGACGCAGATGTAATAGGGCAGTAAAGGCTGCGGTCTTGGCGCACTTGGCCAGGCCTTTTATTTCATACATCGTTTGCATTTGCCGCAGTGATTTAGAAGGCAAAGCTTACGCTGACTTGCCCGGAATTAAGAGGGATAATTCTCATACTCTTAGGGACGCCAAGCAGACACGAATTTGTGGTGTTTGCAGAGGCAATAGGGAGTACTCAGGCAGCACATGGCTTTCCATTTTACTCTGCTGCTGTGGAGAGAGGCAAAGCAGAGCCAGGGCAATGATAATTCACCGCATTAAATTCGATCTCAGTGCCTGCTTTAGCCATTTCATTTTCTACCTCATGGATGGACATTAAACCGTGGCATTTTGTTGGTCTGCATTGGGTTTTTGTGTCTGCTACATGTCATGTAGTTTAATCCAAGACTGCTCTGAGTTTTAGGAAACCGGACATGGTGACTTCTGTAATTACAGTGACGTAATTGAATGTTAACGTCTTTTTGGTCAGGAGTTTAAGCAGAAGAGATTATTAGGGACAGGGATGATGTGGTTTCCAGGTATGAAAAAGATGACAAAGCAAAAACATTTCTACTGCCTTCATACTAGGCAAAGCTCATTTATAATTTTCATAGGTACAGAATCTAAGCGCTAAAAAAAGATGTATTGAGATCATTTTGTCTAGCACTGTCTTTTTGCAAATGGAGAAATAAAAAATTGAAAAAGCTAAGAATTAATTTCCCAAGGTCACAAGGTGTAAGAATACAGACTTGCATTTCTAGTTTGACTACACTGGGTCAAAAGAGCACTCCGTGGGATTTACTGCACTATGAAATCAGTGGTTCTTCAACTTTGGATCTCAGATTTCTTGACTTCTTAAAACATTATTGAGGATGCCAAAGAGTTTTTGCCTTTGTGAGTTATAGCTATCAATAATTATCAAATTAGAATTTAGAGCTAAGGATAAAAAATACTTAATACATTTAAAATAGAAATTAAATGATTACATGTAAACATATTTTTTTGTGAAAACAATTAGTGAGAAGGGCATAGTTTTACATTTTTTGAAAATTACTTCACTATCTGGTTGGTATGGCTCAGTGGATTGAGTCCCAGACTGCAAACCAACCTGCAAACCAAAAAGTCAGGGGTTGGATTTCCTGTCAGAGTGCAGGGCACATGCCTGGGTTGCAGGCCAGGTCCCCAGTTGGGGGAGCTTGAGAAGCAGCTCTCACACATCCATGTTTCTTTCTCTCTCTTTCTCCCTCCCTTCTCCTCTCTAAAAATAAATAAATAAAATATTTTAAAAATTATTTTAATATATAGGTTATAGTTGAACTTATATGTACTTCTACATTCAATCTAATATTGTTGTTTCGGTTAACACATATGCAGAAAATATTAAAAGGGAGGACTTGGTAGACCACCTAAAAGAGTTTTGGGAACTCTCAGAAAATGGTGGGTGGTGTGCTGGTAAATATTTTAATAACCAGCTCACCAGGGAGGAAAGAAAAGCCCAATTTGTAGCATTTGCCAATATCCCTGGTGCGAATATTCTCAACATAGCTGATAATGCAGAGCTGGGAAGAAGTGCACAGCTGTACATCATCATATAATATTCCTACATTGTAAATACAATAGAAATAAATAAACTCAAGAACCTGTAAATAGCAAAATAATTAGGAAGTGACAAGTTTTCACCTTTATTTTAATATAATTTAATTGTAGATTTTTATAATTTAACATTTAACAAGTGGTACTATCAGATGATTGAAACGGTTCCATCTTTAGAAACCCTCAGACCGTATTTTGAGAATCACTATATCAAATTAATTCAACAAAAAATTATTAAGCACTTGTTTTGTGCTACTGTCTAAATACGATATAGACAAAAATCCAGAAATAATGTAAATATTATTAAGGCTAGGGAAAATAATAAGAAATGTATTGATTAGGATAATTTTAAACCATTGTTAATTACTCAGTTTGAGTTCAGTATGTGACTTCTTTAATATTCTCTCCTCCCCCATCTCCAAATGATAATCTGTTTGTGTTTTCTCTAGAAGAGATGTTAGTATTTTAAATTTTCTAGTAGGGCGTAGGCTAACTCAATATTATCATCTGACAGCTTTGATCTGGATATAAGATCCCTCTGAAGGCAAAATATTACCATCTCTACCAGCAGAAACATATAAAACACCATGATTTAGGAATTTAACCTTGTCTATTACAGACAGCAGGGTTTGTTTGGTCTTCAGTACAACCATAGTGTTTCCAGATTAGAGGAACTATACTCATGGTGAATGCATGAAATATGTACTGGCATTGTAGAAAATTAGTCATTCTGTGACTACTTATTGATCATCTGTTCTGTGCTACAGCTGGTGAGCTTACCACCTTAAGCAGCCACTCAGTGCATAAGGCCAACATTGATCGAGGGAATTTATTCCCTGAGCACTGGAATTCATGTGCAGTAAGCATTGCCCTGAGTACTGTTAGGACAAAGTGTAGGAGGCACAGGCCCCTTTTCATTCTATGTCCCAACTACCCCGCTATGTTACCTGTGAACAAACACAAACGTTTTCTTCCCTGACTGCTTGAGTCACACGTGCTTTGGTTGCTGCCTTGCAGCATTTGAAATGATTTAGTAATAAAGTGTTTTTGTTGTTGGTTTAAGTGTCATATGTAAAGGAAAAATAAATCAGTTACAAAAGGGGCTTGGCAAGAGCCTTTCCAAGGGGCCTTGTTCTCTAAGGACCCGCACGCTGTGCCTCTGGCAACTGCTGGAGTTGCTGGGATCTGCTTCCACTTCAGGTGCTGCATTCTCTGAAAGGGTGCAGATGGGTGTCCTTCATCAAGGCTAGTGTGTCCGGGTTGTAGCCAACCTTCTTAATGTAAGTGCTGACTTCCTTAAGAATTTCCTCGAATCTCTTGTGACTGTAGGGTGGCTGCAGGGTGGCTCAGCGGAATCCATTTTGTTAACACCAACAATCAGCCGTTTCATACCAAGTGTGTAAGCCAGCAGGGCATGCTCACAGGGCTGCCCATGCGTGGAGAAATCCGCTGCAAGTTCACCAACAGCAGCAGCAGCAGCAGTCAGGACAGCACAGCCAGCCCAAGGCGCGCCTCCAGTGATGTGTGGCCTCATCGTCAGCGACGAAAAAGTATCTGCTGCGGTCAGAGAGGCGAAGCCCTAATCTAGCATGCCAGCTCCATTTCTTTTGTGCCTTATTCTCAGCATGTGGGCTTTTAGAAAAGAACAAACTGGGGATAAGGCAGAAGCAATAAAAATGGCTTCACCTGATTTTAATTGCCTTGGTTCCATGTCTATTGACCTAATGGGTATGGATGGAAGCTCCAGGGTTGTTTTTCTGCTTTATGAATAGCTAACTCTGTGACTCTGGGTAAGTCTGTGAGAAGTTGGATTAAATGCTCCCTAAGGTTTCCTGTAGTTCTAAAATACTTTCATATCAAACATGAGATGCTACAAATGTTCAAAAAGGCTAGAAGTCTGCTGATAGTAAAGCTAGATGTTGATGTGATAAAATCACCTCCAAATCTTCACTGCAAAGGGCAGTTTGGAGTAAGTTAAATAAGAGCATGAGATTCAAGATTGGGTGAAGCTGAATTTTAATCCCTGCCTAGGCATTTGCTAGATCTGTGACCCTGGATACATAATTTTAAGTCATTAAGACTCAATTCCTTTATCTTTAAAATGAGAATTTATTTATGCAATCAAATATTTATTGAACAGATAATGGGTGCTCTTTTAGGTGCAGTCTTTTAGGTACAAGAGATACCAGTGAATAAGGGAGATGCAGACCCTCTTCTTATGGCTAACGATCTGATAGATAAAGGTATAGAATAAATAATAATTTAAAATATGGAATAAAATGTAAATTGGTGAATAAAACTTGACAAGTGGTAGTTTTTAAAATATTAATTGCAATGTAGAATCTAACATCATATTAGTAAACATTTCATGCTGTGTTATAATAAAAGCCATGAGTCTGTCCTGCACTTTGAATGAATCTTTTATCCATTCATGAGTTTGTAACATCATGCATTTGTGATTTGGCCAATATTGGCTAACCAAGTTATGCACATTTTCCAAGTATTGACATATTCCATTACGCAATATTTAAAAATCACATTTGTTAATATTGCCACAGTTCTCATCAGAACTTTGTATTTGGAAGCTTTCAGTCTCTTGTAGTCCATACAAAGTTTCCTAAATACTAATTTTTCCTGGAAAACTCAAATTTTATTACTGGCAACAAATATTGTCAGTTGCATTCTTTGAAGGAACAGTCTCACTTTGTTTACTTTTCAAAGAAAATACCCACATTTATCAGTTGTTCTTTTGGATAGAAATACTGTTGCATGAAAAATAGTTAATTCTGCTCTCAACTCAATCATACTAGTGCTTTTCTTCAGTGTATTCATCATGCTTTCATGTGTATCAAAAAGTGCTTTATGTGTATTTCTCCTTACATTGTACAGAATATTGAAGAAGTTTGTACTCAAAAGTGGAGGTTTCATAAAATTAATATATTTTACTGCTTCATCAAGGATATTCTTTTTCTTATTATAATGCTATAATGAACATAGAGGTACATACACCTTTGCATATTAGTATCTTCAAGTTCTTCTGGTAGATACCCAGAAGAGGGATCTCTGGGTCATATGGTAGCTCTGTACTTAATTTTCCGAAGAACTTCCATACTGTTTTCCATAGTGGCTATGCAAATTTACAGTCCAACAAGCAGTGTGCAAGGGTTTGCTCTTCTCCACATCCTCTCTGATGCTTATTATTTCTTGTTCTATTGATAATAGCCATTCTAACAGGTATTAGGTGGTATCTCATTGTGGTTTTGATTTGCATTTCCCTTATAACTAATAATATTGAACCTGTTTTCATATATCTGTTGGCCACCTGTATGCCATCCTTGGAAAAGTATCTATTTAGGTCCTTCGCTTATTTTTTAAAAATGGATTGTTTGTTGTTATTGTTGCTGCTGTCAAGTAGTATAAGTTCTTTGTATATTTTGAATACTAGCCCTCATCAAGGATATTCTTAATAGACTTTTTTTGTGTCTGCACAGTGCTAAAGAATACAACGACCAATAACTAGAATAGTTTGGTATTAATACCTTGATTCATACCAAGGCATACTAAGGATCTTATTGCTTTTGCACCACTGGTATACATGTCAATGCAGACACACGTTACATGCAAAAAGGCATGTAACATCTTAGTAGTATTTTGAAAATATTGTTCTCCTCATGGAATCCTTAAAAGAGACTCAGAGTTCCCCATAAGATTATAGCGTACGTTTTGAGAACTGCTGTTATAAGGAAGATTAACCAAGAAGAAGAGGTAGAGAAGGATGTGGGAGGGGTAGATAACAACTTAAGTTAGGCAGTCAAGAAAAGTCTCTCTGAGAAGGTAAGATTTAAGCTGCCACCTGAAAGATGAGAAGGAACCAGCCAAAGAAAGATTTGCAGGGAAAAGAGTTCAGATGTATGAAACAGCTAGTGCAATAACCTCTGAGGTGGGAAATTTACACGCTGGGACAGAGTGAGCAAGAAAGACTTCAACAAGATAAACTTGGTTAGTAAAAACAGCTATAATATCTAAGTCACAAAATTGATATTTAAATAGAGCAATGCTTATAAAGTGCTTAGCTCAATCTGTTTTCCCGAATTAGCACCTAATAAATGGCTGGTTGTGTTTCTGATGTATATGGCAAAACTGATGTGCTCTATAAATTTTGAAATATCTTTTACCCAGGCAGGTACAATCCTTAATTCATAAAATTGTGAGGTCGTTGCATTTCTTTTTAGGAAAACACTGTCAAGGCAGACATGAAGCTCACAGTAGTCTAACATTCAGGTCACCAAATTTTAGCTTAAACAGTTGAGCTATGAAATAAGGTTATTACATATCCAAAAAATTGTTTAACGTATAAGTGGTTAGCTTAGTATGTGTGGAGGCATTTGAGGTCTCAAAATGCTTGAAACTAGGAAATGAGATATATTTCAGGATATATTCCAGGATATATTCCAGGAAGAAGAGTGATATTCTATTTCTAATTGCTCAGTGCACATTTGTGTGTGTGTGTGTTGTATTTATCAAATAATATGTTCTTCATGATTGCTTTAGATCCTTCAGACATTAAATAGGCCATAAGTAGCCTGCTGGCCATACTTTGTTCAGCATCATGTTATGGAAAAATCTGGATCTGATATCTTTGTTCATTTGATTAATCATTCATTTAACCATCATTAATTAATGTTTATTGTGGACTAAAATTTGCTCTAGAAACAAGAGATACAGAGATGCAAGACATATTTGCATATTAAAGAAATTTCTACCCAGTATGGGAGATGAGATAGATAAAAACAAATATTTTATTTGATGTATGTACCAAATATTGTGGAAGTTCAGAAGAAAGGCAACCAAATCTTTGTATGGAAAGTTAACCTGGAGGTCATTAAGTCTTTCTTTGAAAGGTGACATTGAAGCTGACTTTTGAAAGGATGAGTAATAATTACCCCATGTCAAAGCAAAAACTTCACCAAAGTTAAATAGGCATGGATAATTTTATTTAAGATAGTTGTTATAGGGGAGAGAACCATTGAATTGTTGAACTCAACTCTATTAAAATAAAGGGTGGCAGAATTTTCAAGTGCTTGTGTGAGCTAGTAGAAAAATACTACAGGATATTATGGGCAACTCATAGGCCATCTGTATTTGCTAACTGACTTTGTCCAAAGGAAAAAAAATGTGTCACATGTTTAGGGCAGAATGTAGTTTTTGCAATTTATACCAAGGTGCTCACCAAAGTTAGGCGGGGAGATAGGGAGACACTATCTGTCTTGATGACTACATTTGTATCTGTGGGATATTCAAAGAGAAATTGCCAAAGGGTTATTGGTCACATAGGCCTGGGCTTCAAGAGAGAATAGGGACAGAGTTTTGGAAGTGTCAACATTTAGGTGGATGATATTTCCAAAACTGGGGTGAGAGGGTGACTTGTACCAAAAAGGTAGAAGAGCATCAGAACATTGGGGACAGAACTCCAATTCTATGTGGTAGAAAGAAGAAAGGAAGCCTTTGATGGAGACTTGGAGGGTGGAATCGGAAGTAGATGGTCAATCAGGAAACAGCGGTGTCTTGTACCAATGCAGTTTAGACGGCTGAGCTAGAAGCCGGTGCTTCCTATTCTTTAACATGCACATGAATCACCATCTTGTTAAAATAGAGAATCTCATTCAGCAGGTCAGCAGTGGGGCCTGAGATTCTACATTTCTAACAAACTCCCAGGTAACATTGATGTTGCTGATTCACATCATAAATAGGAAGGCTCCAGGACACAGACAACAGAAGAAGGTTAGTATTGATAATTTTCTGCTCAGGAAAAGGAAATGGGGCCAGTGGTTGTGATGAAAAACATGCCAGTATTTAAAGTTGAGGTTACATTCCTTTCCAAGGAGTAGTTAATGAACTCTTAAGTTCAGAGACACCTTCTCTGAAATATAAAATATGCTAGGGCTAGAACAGAGTCCTCTAGATTTAGCAATATAGAAGTCGGTGGTCTTAGTGAGAGTAGTTTGTTATAGGAAGTTTGATAGCAGTTGGTTGATGGGGGAAAGATATGTGTAACTTATTTTGAGAGACTGGTTTGTTTTTCCAACATTTTGTCATGGCAATTTTCCAACATACAGCAAAGCCAGAAGCATTTACAGTAAACCTCGTTTGTGCATCTCACCTACACTCTGCTATTAACACCACCATACTCGCCTTATTATATATCTATCTACTTATTCACCCCTCTATTTACTTATCAATCAATCCCACTTTTCAACGCATTTAAAAGTACATCAGTGTACTTACTGTTAAATGCTTCATCACACATGCCATTAAACAGAGTTTGATATTTGCTTACAGATTTTTTTCCTTTGCTATTAAGTTTACATACATAAAATGAACAAATCCCAAGTGTGTATGCCCTGGCTTTCAATACTTGCACACATTTGTGTATTTCAAACCCCCTTTCTACACATGGAACAGCACCATCACCTTAGAAAGTTTTCTCCTGCCCCTTCCCTGTCACTCCACCCGCACCCCCAAGAGGCAAACTCCATTATGATTTTATACTTCCTTGATTAGTTTTCCTTATTCTAAAATTTTATGTAAATAAAATCAATATAGTCTTTTATGTGTAAGGTTTATGGGATGGTTAATTCTATGTGTCAACTTGACTAGGCTATAATATTCAGTTATTTAGTCAAACACCAATATAGGTGTTACTAATAAAGTACTTTGTAGATGTGGTTAACCTTTACAATCAGTAAAGGAGATTACCCTTGATCATGTCGGTGGGCCTCATCCAATCAGTTGAAGGCCTGAGGAGCAAAATCTGAAATTCACCAAAGAAGAAGAAATTCTGCTCAAGACTGCAGCATTAATTCTGGCCTGAGTTTTTTCTTTTAATGTATTTTATTGATTATATTGTTACAATAGTTCCAATTTTCTCCCCTTTACTCCCCTCCACCCAGCATCTCCCTCCCCCAGCAATCCCCCCCCCAAGTCCATACCTATGGTTCGTAAAAAATAACTATCCCTCCCTCTCAGATATTAAGACCCTTTGTAATCTTGTAGAGGACAATGGGCGAAGGTCTCAAGCTCCTCTAGCTGCTTCCAGCCTGAGTTTTTGGCTTGCCAGCCTGCCTTTCAGAATTCTGCTTTGCCAGGCTCCACAATTGCACAAGCCAATTTTTAAGATAAAACTCATTACATTTGTGTGCATATATATGTTCTCTGGAGAATACTAATTTATATGGATTTTTTCACTCACCATAATATTTTTGAGATTAATCTGTGTCATTGCATGTATATTGTTGTGTAGTATTCCATTGTGTGAATATATTGTAGTATGCTTATTCATTTTCCTGTTGATGGAACCCTGGACTATTTTCAGGTTTCGGCCAATTATAATAAAGCTGCTATAAACAATCTTTAGCAAGACACTTTATGAACATATGTTTCTATTTATCTTGGAGTAGAATTTCTGGATCATAGAATAAATGTATATTCAATTTTATTGAAAACAATAAGATCTTTTTTTCTCAAAGTAGTTGTATCATTTAATATTCCCACCATAATGTATGAGAGATCTAGTTGCTCACATCCTCACCCACACTTAGTACAGTCAGGTTTTTAGCTGTTGGCCATTCTTGTGGATGCATAATGGTATCTCATTGTTAGTTAATTTGTGTTTCCCTAACGAGCAACTCCTTCTTGTGCCTATTGGACATTCATGTATCCTACCCTGTGATGTATCTCATCAAAGCCCCTATCCATTTCCCAACTGTTCTTTCTAGCATCCTTGATATTAGCCCCTTGCCAGATATGTGCATTGAAAAAACCCTCCCCCAGGGGTTAGAGAGACTGTCTTTTATTAACACATTATTTCGATGCTGATAAAGTCAATATCTTTTACTGGGAGATATCTAACAATGATATGCCACAGGTTTAAAGATAAGACTGAAAAGCAATTTTTGAAAAGCATTAGCTCATTTCCAAATTCTAGAGTGGTTTTATGGTGCCAGGTAAGTTGAATTATAATGTGTAGCTCTGTCTATACTTTTGGGCTCACATTTGCAGAACATACAACTTTTCAGTTGTCAGCTGATGTTGGCATCTCTTTTCTTAGGTTAATACTTTAGTCAGTTATTTGCCACCACTATTTATGAGTAGTATTTTTTACATAAAATATTCCAATTACTTGTTTATTGCTTATATTTCCTATTTCTGCAGAAACATAGAAATTTCCAGGCAACACCTCTGGGAAAATTATTTGTGCCAAAGGAAATGCCAAAATTCCAATATGTATACCCTACAAAGAATACAAATACTCTCTTTCTATCTTTCCCTGGTCAATGTCACCTTACTTTAGTAACAAAAACACATTCTTAAAAAAAAAAAAGATTCCATTTGTCTCAGTTGGAAATAGAAAGAGTTCTTTCTTTATCCTCTTAGTCAGTTTTGTAGCTATACTTTTCTTTGCTGTTCTTTTTCCTAGCTGCAGAAAATGGTTCTGTTTGAGAAAACTACCTTTGCTTAGCTCACATATTAGAGCCTTCATGAAATGAGTGGGTTCAGTAGAAGATCCCATCAGTAATACAGACACTGTTCATTCATTGTTGTCATTACTGAGACCTTGAGACTGTCTCCCCTTTCTATCAGCAAATTTGTCATTCTCCAAGTTATGTTACTTCTTTAGGGTGTATCAAAAGACAAAACTGTATGAGCATTAAAAAGGCATAACTTTCTTATTCTTCTGTATTTTTAAGAATCAGGAACTTAGCAGTTCCTTGATTAAATCTAAAAAGACAGGAAACTCTTTGGTCTCTTCACTTACCTTTCTTGGCACTTACTGAAGTGATTCAGACCTTGACCCTCCCATCAATTGGAAATCAATACACTGACTAATGGGTCCCCAACTCAAGGCATCTGAATACTTAGAGAGTTGCTGAAAGATGAGAGACAAAACCTACCTCACTGGAGTTGTTGGTTTGAAGGTTTTGCTTGAAGTACTCAAAAACTTTCAATTTCATAATAATTATCGTGGAATTTTGCAGGAGTGGAGAATTAAAAATAGACACTGCCCAGGTATACACCTGCCTGAAGCTGTGGCATAGATAGGCTTGATGAGATGACTTCACTCACTCGGGCCAGGTTGGACACATAGGTACCAAGTCTCTGAATCCTTTCCTGATTCCTCATTGTATGAAAACAATATTCTTGTTTGAGCTTTACTAAGAATGCCCCTTCTTATTGCCATAGTCTATCATACTAGTGTTATAAAAGTCAACTATGGGAACCTAATACAGAGAGTTCATACACTGTGTCAATGAAAAAAAGGACATGTTAAATTAGAGTCCTCATTTATTCATTGTTTAAATATTTATCAAGGGCCTAAAGTGTCTCATATGTTCCTGCACATGATGGGACACACAGCTCACATCTAGTGGAGAGAGACAGAAATGTACATGGATAGTTACAACTTCCTGGATATTAAACATAAAAATGTGCACAGAAAGCTATGGGTTCTCATGGGAGGATCTACCTGCATGTATAGGTATGTCAGTACATGGGCATGTGCGTGGTACATGGGTGTCAGTGGTGATTGCCAACATTTTCTTAGAAAACTTAATGTCATCAGCTAAATGTGAATGGATGGGTGGGAGTTAACCAGGTCAGTAGAGTAGAAAGGGTTTGTATAATAGAATGGGCAGCATTTGCAATGACGGAGAGATGAGGAAGAACATGGCCCATTTGAAGAAGATCAAGTAGCTTAGTGTGATTAGAGTTTAAGGTTCAGGAGGAAAGAATGGAAAGACATGAAGCTTGAGATATTCGTAGGTTCATGAAGGTTGTAGGATACTGCTATGGGGTAGTGTGTGGAACAATATCACCCAGTGAGTAAGTAACAGGGGTGAGATTCAGATGAGGCAGTATGAAGGAAGAACCTGAACTCTCAACCTCTGGATTGTGTAGATGTGGGCAAATTACTTCATGAGGGTGTTGAAATAATCAAGGAGAAATCACAGTGGAATGCAGTAAGAGACCAACAGTGGAGGTATGATATATAAATCCAAGGCATATTAAGTAATTGGATTTGGTGGGATTTTAGGTGGTTATTGAAAGAACAGTGAATAGTGAAAGGGAGAAATTAAGAATGATCCGGGTTATGGCAGCACCATTGATTAAAGCGGAGAGTATAGAATAAAAGCGTATTTGGCAAGAACATTTATAAGCTCAATTTTGGACATTTCCACTTCCAGGTGCCTGTGGGACACACAAGTGGAGATGGCCAATGATCAGTAAACTAAGTCTAGAAATGTGCTTTTGGGAACTTGAAAAACAGGGGGCATGGTTGCTGACATAGACATAGAATGATTTCCAAGGCAGAACGAGTCAAGTGCAAAGAGAAACAGGCCAAGGATGAAACCCCGAGAAACACCAACATTTAGAGCATTGGCTTTCAAAGCAAGTTTTAGCTGTGAAAATATTTGTGCTAATAAAACTGTATAAAGAAAATCAATTTATAGGAGAGGTCAGAAGGGAACTGATCTGGTAAAATGGTTCCAATAGTGGTGGAGAAAGAAGGGCCTGATGTGGGGACAGGGAGCTGTGGGTGGGTGGTGAGGCCCAACAGTTAGGGTTCCTATGTTTGCTATCCACTGCTGCATAACAAATCATTCCAAAGTTTTGCAGCACTAAACAACAGACATTTATTATTTCACAGTTTCAGGGGATCAGAAATTGGGGTGAGGCTTTGTTGGATGCCTCTGGCTTAGGGCCTCTCAGGTTGCAGTTCAGTTGTTGGCTATGCCTGTGGTCTCATCTGTAGGCTTGATTGACAGAATATCTTCTTTCAAGCTCACTTACATGGGTTGTGGCAGGCCTCTGTCCCTTCTCACTTAGGCCTCTCCCCGTGTCTGCCTCATGACATTGCCACTGGCTTCTCTAGGTTGAATAATCCAATAGAGAACAATAAGAACCCTTTCAAGATGGAAGCCACATTTTGTAGCCTAATCTCAGAAATAACATCACATCACATGTTCTACATTCTGTTCATTAGAAGACAAGTCCAGTCTATTAC
The DNA here is from genome assembly GCF_987537825.1 of Furipterus horrens. Lineage (NCBI taxonomy): Eukaryota > Metazoa > Chordata > Mammalia > Chiroptera > Furipteridae > Furipterus > Furipterus horrens. Next base: position 29,190,110 of record NW_028327172.1, on the reverse strand, counting down.
CCCATATTCGAGAGTAAGGGAGTAAACCCCGACAGAAAATCCAGAGCCGGAGTCCCTAAGGCGGTTTGACGTTGTAGTCAACACCGGCAACTCCTGCGGCGCACCTGAAGCCAAGCTGTATTGACTCCGTCTTTCCCTTGGATCCTTCAGCTGCGAAGAGAGGGGGGGTCTGCTGCATGGGCAACAGCAGACCCTCCATATCACCCTGCCCAGGCTCTGTAGCTTCAGCTTCACTGGAGAGGACACTCCAGCGTCATCGCAAGATGTCGATTCAACACGGGTGGAGACAGATACCGTGTCACTCCCGAGTTGGACTGCACAGCCATTCTCGGCAGTGCAGAGACTCTTAAGAAGCTACACCATCGTCTCTCGAGACGGATGGCTGCCGACAACGACGATGAATGACATGAAGCAGAAGCCATTGGGAGTTATCTTTGAGGCTACCTATCAAAATCCATATTTCCATGGCATCTAGTAATTAGAGATTCATAATGCCCTGTTTGGGAATCACTAAATTATGGGCAGAGAAATCAGTGCTCAAAAAGAAACTGGGACATAAGAAATTACAGAGGCAAAGAAGAAAACCAGGAGAGGATGATGTCATTCAAACCACCAAAGCAGTGAGCATCAAGAAGGAAGAAGAGGCCATCAGTGCCAAATACCACCAATATCAGAGCTTTCTTAGTTGTATTATTGATAATCTAGGCAGAGGCAATTGCAGTATGTGTTTAGGTGGAAGGCAGAAAAATGGGGATTGAAGAGTAAAATCAAGAAGTAAAAATAGCAAGAATGGGCAACTTTAAAAAATAATTTGAAGGAAGAAGGACGTGCACTAGATAGAGGTGATCTATGTTTAAAGACTTTTTCTTAATGGAAATGCAACATGTGACACTGTTTGTCCATTACTCACACTGTTTTCTCTGCCTGGGAGGTCTTCACTCCCCTCCCCTCTCCATGCACGAAGCCATTACTCTTTATTTCAGGGCTTGAGTCAGTTCTGTATCTTCCTATGAGAATTATTTGTTCACCCCTCTGTATTCTGTGGTTCATTGCTGTCACCTCTATCATATATGTTAGGTCCTTTTGCTTTGCTTTTCATATATTTGTTTATATGTCTGTCTTTTTTTTTTTTTTAACACCAGACTAATTTTCTTTAAATCTTTGGTCTGTGAACCTGGGTTAATAATGAGTACAGTGCTCTGCTTATCAGCATTTATAACATGTTTGTTAATGAATGGATGGCCCTGACCGGCATGGCTCAGCGGATTGAGTGCCGGTCTATAAAACTGAAAGGTCAGTGGTACGATTCCTGGTCAGGGCACATGCCTGGGTTGCCATCCCCTGGTTGGAGAATCAATGATATGGTGTTTCTCTCCCTCTCCTTCTCCCTCCCTTCCCCTCTGTCTAAAAATAAATAAATAAATAAATAAAATCTTTATGTGAATGGATAAGTGAGAGAGTGAATTAAACTGGTGAATGCCTCCTGCTTTCAGCTTATGGTTAGCAGTCAGGCCTCCCTTCCTCCTCTATCAATCAATGACAGCAAATCTAGAAAGCCCACTATCAGAGATTCATTAGTTTGTATTATCATGATTTTCATTATGTGTTTAACAGCCACAGCTCTGGAAATAATAAGCTGATAAATCCAGAACATTTCCCTGAGAATGCATTTATCAAATCAGAGACTAAGAGAAAATGAGAGACAGAAGGAAAGAGAGATGACAATACATTTTTTTTTTTTAAATTACTTAGGGATGAACCTCTTTCTAAGGTTGGGACAACCAAGGAACCAGAAAAGAGGCTTCAATTATATTTTTTAAATCATTCTTTTAATATGGGAGACAAGCAATGATGCTTAGTCATTGTGTAGTTTTTGTGATTTGACAAGTAGCCCCTTTACCAAGTACGGTTGTACCATGTCTGGAGGAGTGGGCTATGCAAATGAGTGACAGGTGAAGGAGAGTCCCTGAGATTCCAGGTTTGGTTTACTGTTTCCTTCTGCATTTTAATGGATGCCTCCCTCTAGAATTCATTTTCCAAGGAAGCTGTTAGAGCACCTTCAGATCCATTACTTTCCCAAGTCCTGTTTATCCTGATTTTACCTCCTGTTTGTGCAGAAGGAGCTCTTAGACTAGGCACTGCAGTCATTGGTGTCTGCTGAGACAGAGGGAGCTTTGCTGAGCCCAGCCGCTCCTGCGTCTGCAGCTGACTGGGAGAGGCTGCAGGGTCTCTGTTCACAGGGTGGTAAGCAGTACTTAAAATGAGGGCTTCCTGTACAGAGGCTCTTGGGCTGACAAAGAAGAGGTCTGTCTGCCCTAGCCATTACGTCTGGCACCCTCAAGGCACTATTTGAAATTCGTGCTCCCCACCTGTGCCTACCAGGATACACCCTGGGGCATGACTCAAAATTATTCACATGCCAGTATTCAGCTCTGCACCACAATGTTTAAACATTATTTATGCTTCAATTACACTTCATTACTTTTTAACTAGAGATCTCATTTCACTCCAGTGAAGAACCCAATACAGTTTGAGTAATTTCAAAGCAGCTGCGGAGAACCTGTATTTGGGGATCATATTTCCAGAAGGACACAGCATACCACTTAAAATCTTTTCTAATTAGTGGAATAAAGTGCATTGGTGAAGCTCAGAGACTAAGTTTGGAATTGCTACAAAAGATAACTTTTAAAAAGTTTCTTATATCTTTTGTTAATAAATCAATTTCTAGCAATATCCATGCAGCAGTTTACTTTTTTGTTTGTTGGGTTTTTTTCTTTTTCTTTTTTTTTCAAACAGCTCTTACTCCTTTCCTATTATACTCTGGTTAAATCCAAATGAGATTTCAGTAGATGTTTACTTCCACAACTTCAAAGCTATCACTCTGGCTACTATGATTTTGTCTGGGAGAAGAAATTCTGCTAGGGCCTCCAGCACCAGTCAAAATAAATTGTTTCAAAGCAGAGAGGTATCTTCCACAGCTTAACAGCAAGCTCAGTGAATCAGGTATCTCCCACCTCATTTCAGGCTGAAATCTTATTTTTGGCCAAAGCTTTCCCCAAGGAAAAGGAGAGTAATATGTCCTTGAGGTTCTCATTGCCAAGTTTTTAGTAAGAAAACTCATTCCTTTTTTTTCTGTAGAGGGCTGTGGAGTCCTGCTTTAGAAGATGGCGTTCCACTCACATCTCCAAAAAAATGTTAACTCTGGCTTTTGTCTTCTTGGGAAATTTTTGAGCTTTTTTTATTTTGTTTTCTTTTAATTATCTGTGGGCAAATAGTAACTTTGTGTTGGTTTTAATTTGCGTGGCATTTTAATAAGGTGTTTTTCACTGGACTAGCTCTTTAAACACTCATGTAAAAGGTTTGAACATTAGGAAATGCTCCATTCACTTGTGAAACTTACTCAGTTTGCCAGGGCCAGGACATGGACGTTGGGTATCAGGTCCCATGTCTGCCACTAACCGACTAGTCACTTGGAGAAGACCTTTATTCCTTGGGGCTTTGTTTGACTATTTTGTAAACTGCAGAGATTGGACCAAAAGTATTTTTCTTAATTGCTCTGTGAAACACAGATTTTGACGTGGTCATAAATATTCTGCACAACGTACAAAAATTAAAATAAAACAGAGTGAAAGCTTCCATTGTCAAATAGGTGTGAAAAATGTTTCCAATATGTTCCTCTGTTGAAGATTCATATTTTCTATTAGCATTTTAAAGCCTTGAACATTTCTGCATGAACCTGTGTTCCTCGACCTTGTCTGAACCATTGTATCAGTCAAGATAGACTAGGTAATGCTGAGAGAAAAAAAAATGCACCCAAATACCATAGGTTTTAAAATAGGAAAGTTTCTCTCTGTCTTTCTCTCTGTCTCTCTCTCTCTCTTCCTCTCTCATCACATATCCAATATGGGTTAATGACAGTAGATAGGGACTTTCAGGGATACCATCATAAACATCATCATAAAAATTGCAATTCATTTTACCAGAAAGAGAACAGGAAGTTTAGGAGGATCTCAGATCAGCCATTAAATGTTACAGCCCAAATATGATGCATATCGTTTTCACTCACAATTCATTGGCCAGAACTAGTCAAATGACCCTAGTCAACTCTAAGGCACATAGATTGTGCCCAGGAGAGAGGAAAGCTGGATCGTGGTGAGCAGAACTAATGGCCACTATGCCTTTGGAACATTTTCCTATTGTAAAAGCTGTAACAATTGCAGAATTACATTCTGGAAAATTCTGTAGTGGATGAATCTTTCTGAGATCACTTCCAATTCTAAAAGTCTATGATTCTATGACCTAGTCACAAAAAAATCATTCCCCTTTCTAGTTAATATGTGTGCTTCTCTGGGAAAAAATAACTTATTTCTTTTTTCTTTGTTTATTGTGGTAAAGTATGTATAACGTAAAATAAAACACCTTAGTTTATAAGCTAAAACTTTAAGAAATGAACCTTTTAATTGACTTGTAGGATCTTTTTAGGATAGCTGGTCCATTTCAAAGCATATTTTTATACCAGTCATGAACAAAAAGAGACCACTAACATTTTCAGTCCAACTGCACAGTCTTAGATTAAGAGAGAAAATAAGGTTTGCCTATGACTAAATTCAGCTGAAAACTAGAATCTAGACAATTATCTTTTGTGGGGTGAAGTTCCTGGCAAATTTTTGAGCCCTTTGCCTGGGGTCTACTTTTCTATCCACTTTCTGGGACATGTTAAGGTTCCAAAAATGAGAGCAGAAATAATTAATCTTCAAGAAACAAAATGTGTCTATGTAAAGATAGTATAGATATTCAATTAATCTGAACCTCCCTCCTAGGTGCTGACACTAGAATTAAGGTAATATCCCCACCATCCTTCTTCCCTGCTCTTGACCTATGTCTTGTGACTTTTCTTTTGCCATAAAATCTCCTTGTCTTTTAAAGGAATCATAAGACTGCAGTCTGGTAGAAATGAGAGGCTTACTTTTAGCATGCTGTAATTTTCTTTCTAATGTGGGGGATACAATTTATATTTGGGTGAGCTGCTGACTTGTCTCCAATGAAAGAGGTTCAATCTGTCAATAGCTCATTTTGACCAACTGCCTGGTAAGGACCTCAGTGGCCAGATGATATTTAATTTGTCACAGAACAGCCTGAGGCTACGATAAGTTCATAACCTTCTACATCCCTTCCCACAGTACACATGTGATTTGTTTATGTACCATTCTGGGAATGGAGGCATATTTTTAAACATTTTTTTAAATGCAAAATGGAGTTGAGCGCAGAACTGTGCACAGTCATGGTTTGTGAATTGTTAATAGGCCATGAGTTTTGATTAAATATACATCACAGCCTGAGACATTAATCAATTCCTAGAGCGGAGTGAACACAAGGCTTGTCCTTCAGGGACACAAAATGCCTATTTTGAAGAAAGGAATTATAATAAGGAGCACAGAAGCAATTCTAGACCTTGAAGCTCTTAGCAGCAGTACATCCTTTGTTTCATTTTCAAATGAAAAGCATTTACAACAAAGTACTCATGGTAGGTTCAGCCTGAGTTTTTAAAAAGAATAAATGTAGTGGCATTACATCTATATGAAATATCCAATTGTTTGGTAACTGGCTGATTCTGTAACATTTGGCCCTTGGACTATAAAATGAAAATCTCCTCTTATATGTAAAATCTCTTCAAGGCTGAGCCTATCATGAAAAATTAATGGATTTATGAGTGGGAGGAAACAGAATCTCTTTCTTTTCTCTTTTTGCTTTGCAGTCACATACTGTTAAAAGACCGATGGTGTCTTTTCCTTTGCCTGTGTTTCCAAAGTACAAGATCCTTTTATTTTTCTGTTAAATTAAAATGCACTTGAAGCCCTCGGAGATGCCAGACCTACATGCGTAATACCTTCAAAGCAGTTCACGTGTATCCTTTAGTGATATGTCCAGCTATCATATGAAGCGTTTTAGGCAACCTGACATCTGCTTTTTAAGAAATGTGATAACTGAGATTTAGTTTAAATGACTGGTCAAGGATATTTAGCTAGAAAATTGTTGAACTGGGACTGAAAATCAAATCTTTATTCTAAGTCTAGGTCTATCCCTGATTGTGGTAATTGTACATATAATTAATTCCCTGTTTATGGGCTTCAGGTATTGTTTATAAAGTAATTCCTTAGACTTTAAAAAGAAATAAACTCCCTGATAAAAAGATGTAGCAAAAAATAAAACTGCATCACTAATATTTGTACAGAGTATATACTATATGCTGCCTAAAGGGGTTAAGAACTTCCAAATTTATCTTTTGTGTCTCTGTTCCTGGACCTAATGTTCTTGCCAGATGGAACTTACCAGCAATTGGAACAGTCAGAATTTCTCTATGAAACCGCTGTGACAGAAGAACACTTCTCTCCAATTTTAGATGTTTCCTTCCATGTAAGAAGAGCTCAGTGATCATATCTTCTCGCCTAGTCTGCCTCTTCCTTACTCTGATCTAGAAGAGGAAGAAAGAGTTTGATTAATACACTTGAGACAAATGAATGGGCATAAGGATATTCTGCCCAGTCACTCTTCCTATTTGTTAACGTAGTCTTACTGCTCTGCTTCTCTATGGGTTTGGTTTTGCCCTTGCAAAGAACAGGGTAGGAAGCTTGCCCCAATTCAGTGTGGCTGTGTCTGGGTGGATAAGTCTGCCTAATTCCCTCATACATGCATTGCTGGCCCAGCTCAACCTTTATCTGTCAAAATGTAATACTGGGACACCCATATGCCACTCCTTGCTTATTTTTTTTTATTTGTACAGATCCTGGGATGATTATAGAGGTGCCATTTACTGAGCAGGATTAATGATCTCAATAGCCATGACCCCTGAATTTTTTTATCTTTTAAAATACATATTCATTTTTAACTTAGGATCATTTGATAAATAATGAGTTCCAAAAGCCTGAAATTTAATTGATGATGATAATAATAATAATAATAATAATAATAATAATAAATGGCAGCCGATACTACCTAATACCATGCTAGAGGCTTTACTTACTTTATCTCATTTCATCCTCATTATAACAGTTTTGATGAATATACATATTATCTTTAGCTTTCACACAAATGATTGAGATTTGGGTTTAGTATCTTTTAATTAGAATATATCCCTTTATCGCCACATCAGAATTCAAACTGTACTGTCTAAAGCAGCAAAGGATGATGGGAGAGGGGAAAGGGTTCTGTGCTGTGCCTCCAAAGTCATTATTTAGAACTGAAGAATTTGTTCTCCAAGCTTGTAGGAGGCTCTACCAGTAGCCATCAGCTGCTGGCCCTCTTGGGGACAGGGAGCTGGAGCCAGTGAAGAACTGTGGAAGGTCTTTGCGCAAAACTGTGACATTATTATTCTCTTTGCCGCAGCAAAGCATTTTATCTACACCATTCTTTTCCCTCCAACACACATTTCTTTATTCATTCTTCCGTTCATTCACTCATTTGGTTATTCTCCTTCCTTGCCCCCCCCACCTCTCATTTATTATTTATTTGATTAATATCTTGCTGACATTCTTTTCCTTGCTGTTACTGAAGCTGTGATACAGATCATTGACTCCTCCCGCTTCTGCTTTGACTTGCTTAACAACTGCAGTTTTATCTCCTAGTAAATTAAATGGAAAAAAATGTTGGCAGGAAAGAAGCCCTTAAATGACAGTATAAATTATTACGCACGAGGGCTCACCGCTCACCCAACCCCTCATGTTTATGAGATAATTGGAAATAACTCTGAGACCATAAAAAATAGAGGGTGAAAAAGATACTAAGATAATTTCACACCAGATTTTATAAATATTTCTTAGAATGTTTAACCACCCTGGCTGAATAAAATGAATAAATGGCCAAAACCTTAATTTTTTATATTTTATAAAGTATTCTGCAATTAATGGTATTTGAGAATGAGGTACAAGCATTGCAGCAAAATATTGTAGACTTGTATTTACCTGTCAAAATTGATTCTAATTCATAAGCAGTAAATTTTTAATTATTTGGTATTGTCAGATCAATATAGTCTGCTTAATCTAAAATTCTATTTACTGAAGCATTGTCAAATAGTCTGTATGAATTATCAATTTAAAAGAAAATTATTCAACTTTTTACTAAAGGAAATTAATTTTTTTTGATAAATCAAAATGTTTTGGCTCTACATTCACACCAACTGGTTTAGAATCCCAGCACTACCACATCCCTAAGTATCTTAAACTACCTAAGACTCAGTTATCTCATCTGTAAAATGGGAAATGTAATAATTTCTAACCTTATAGAGTTATGGTGCAAACTAAATAGAAACAATCTACTTTGCATATTTAAAATAGTTTTTAGTATATTGTGGTGGGCTTAAAATATGTTCACACATTTTTTGATACTCCTCTTTTCAAGAGGTAGAGCTCAAATTTCATTCCCTAAATACCAGGATGGGTTTAGTGGCTTAGTTTCAATGAATAGATTATAGAGGGAGTAATGATATGTCATTATCATGTACTGTGTCTTAGTTGCTCTTTTGGTCACATGGAAGCCCGCTGCCATGTTGCTAGTCCATGCAAGCTCCCAAATGGGTGAGAAACGAAGGCATTCAGTAAACAGCCAGTAAGGAACTGAATCTGCCTGCCAATGACCATGCGAGGGAGCATAAAAATAGGTCTTCTAGCCTTCAGATAACTTACCTGACAATAATCTTCACTGCATCCTCCTGAGAGACACTGAACCAGCACTACCCCACACTGCTTCTGGACTCCTGGCCCACAAAAAATGTGTGAGGTAATATTGGTTGCCTTAAGTTTTTGGGTAACACATTATGCCACTTTAAGCACTTGATAAACATTAGCTGTTGTTATTATTCATTCACTCTCAGTAGTTGTGGAAGTCCTTCTGAGGCACATGAGCATATTCATCTTTTAATTGGAGTCTTATAAGACTCTCCCATTAACAAAAGCTGGACAAAATATTTCATGTTACAGCTTTAACCTGGTTGTGAAGTGGTTTCTAATTCAGAACCAGCTGTGAGTTAAATGTTCTCATTTTATAAAGAGCAGCTTGATACATTACTTTCTAGAACAGGATGATAATGTTAAAGAAAGTGATGGAAGATACTCCTCTTCAAGTTTCATTTTTGTCCAAATAAAAGGGATGGCCATCTGTGTACTTGGTATATGTAAGTACATTTCACACGTTATAGGTCTATTTATTCCCCTTGAACAGATGAGAACACCAAACCCCAGAGAGTATAAATGATTTCCTAAAATAACTCAGGAATGAGAATGTAGAATGGGAATTTGAATCTGGCTGTATGTGATTTCAAACCTGGTGTTTTTTGTTACCTTATGCCATTGAGAAAGGAAAAGTGGGATCACAGCTCAGCTTTAGATTGCATTAGGAAACTCTCTTAGGTAGACTCTTCTGCTAATGAAGTAGGGAACTTAGGCTTGTTCCCGGTGGAGGCCAGTGGACCTGCATGTACATGTGTTCAAACACACACACACACACACACACACACACACACACACACACACACACACACACATTAGATTACAGCTAAAGGCCACATACCTAATCCCAGTGTGACTACTTCCAACGGTGTATGGAAGGTTCTGGGTAAGGAATAGAAGACAGGTAAGACTATGGATGACTCAGCTCAGCCCATCACGATGGTCAGGAAGTCCAATTCCAGGGCACAGCTTCCTTGCTGAGAATGAGTCAGTTGTTTCTCTCTTCCCTGACACGTCACAAGTTTACCTGAAGTGATCAAGGTAGTCATAGGGAATGAAAAGGCATAAAGAATAATGAAAACAGTCCAAAGAAATATTCTGGTATCCATTAAGCATGGAGATTTAGTGTCATTTCATCATATTCCCCATGAAATAAGTTATTCCAAGAATATTTTTTCAGTGGACCAGGAGGCAAACCTATAAACTAAACTTATATATATATGTCTTTTTGTGGGGAGGAGAGGGGCTCTAAACCAGTTTTTATTAAATAGCACAAGACACTTTATTGACAGAAGTTCTTCTGTCTACAAGGGAATTTGAATGATTCTTTTCTCTAACAAATGACTTGATATTTCAAATTTGTGCAATTTTTAAAGCAGCCATCTCAGCCACCAGTAACTTGCACAAACAAAAAATTATATTATGTCTTAACAAGTCAATATTTGTTATAACAAAGATGTTAGTAAGTTCAACTTTTGCCCAGCCATTGGTGGTCTGGTATATAACCTTTGAAGTGTGACCAAAAAAGTGAACTCAGAGGCCAGTCATCATGCGGTGCCATGTGATTGCAGAAATGGTAGCTAATAACCACTTGGGGGTCAGTTTTACAGCACTAAAGGAATCAAAGGCTACCACTCAAATGTCCCTTGGCTACTTGTCGACCATCTCCCAACTGTTCTCAATGCAGCTGTCTCGGTTATCATTCCAAAATTTGAATAAAATCTTCTCACCCTTTTCCTTTAATTCCTCTAATAGTTTATCTTCACACTCAAAGCCAAACACTTACCATGCCTAATAGTACCCTACTGATCTGTTTCCTCTAGTCCTACGTTTTTAACATTATTTCTCATTTCTCCAATTCTGTTGCATTATTTGACCTCTTTGTCTTCTTTGAACAAACCAGCCACACTCTTGCCACAGTTTTTTTGCAATTGCTGTCCCTTTAACTGGAACACTCTCTCTCTCTCTCTCTCTCTCTCTCTCTCTCTCTCAACTCAATTGTCACTTTATAGGTGAAGCCATCATTGAACATACTATGTAAAATCATAAACCCATATATCCTTCTACTCTACCTCAATAGCAGTCCCTTCCCATATAAGTTTATTTTTAAAGTTTTTCCTTCCATAGCCCTTACTGCTTATCACCACCTGATTTAATAGCTACATAGACATAGATAAGCTATCATCTATTTTGTCATCCCCCACTGTAAAATAAGCTGTCGATGGTGTTTATGTTTAGCTTACTACTATATTGCCAGGTCTTAGGAAAATGCCTGGCAGAGACAGGAACTCTGTAAATATTTGCTGAATGCACAATTAAACTGCATTTATCCCTAGAGGAGGCACAGCTCTTTAAAAATATTGTCAACCATAGTGTTTTCTCAAGTTGAGAGGGACCTAAGGCATTTGTGTACCCTCCTAATTTTACAACTGAATATACAAAGACACAGAAAGGAATAGAAATTTGCTCAGGCTTTACAGTAAGTGAGTAGATTATTTGGGACCAGACTGTCAGTCTTCTGATTCTTACTCAGTCTGGTGTTCTATTTAAATTAGTCTTAAATCATGTCAGAAGGTCCTGTAGAAAGTATGGTGGGCTGGCTGATGGGAAAAAATATAGACATTGATAGGACAGGTCCAGGGCTTCACTCACCAATGAGGGTTCACTGGAAAATTAAGGCAACAGTAATTTAAATGGGAAATGTGATTCAGAAAGAGGTCATTGAGGCTGAAGAAAGTTTTCAGGTTTTGTTCACTGATGATTGGTTGACATAGTTATTCATTCACTGCTTATGCCAGTTATTATACTAGGGGCTAAGGAATTTAGAGCTAAATTATGCCAACAATGCCAGGGGCTGACATTCTTTTGAACTGGGCAAGGGGGAGACTTTAACAAAGTGTACATGGCAGCATCTGGCTGGAGTCTGGAAGAGTAAGTAGCTCTTAACGAGTAGAGAAGGAATGTGAAGGTGGGAAGATGAAGGAAACCGAGGGGCAATGTCAGGTGGTACGGGAGTACATATATTCAGGGAGTTTAGACTAACCAAATAAGTCTAGAGAGGTAGGTTAGTAAAGGGAATAAAGAAGAGAGGGAGGCCTAAAAGATGGACTGAAGCTACATCATGAATGGTCTGTAGGGCTTGAACCTATACACCTTCCTGAAGGAGAGACTTTTTCTTTCTTTTTTTGCTTAACCTTACTGTGATATTTCATGTACCTTTGTAGATGTTAACTTTTCTATTATTTTAATCCACATATTCCAAGCCATTTTTATGTGCTTTTATTCTAAGGAAAATAATTAATACTTTTTTTCTTAATATATGTCACATTTACAGATGGATTTTAGTGGAGCCCAAACCTGGTTCTAATGTACAAGTCACAGTGTGAGAGAAGACTGAAAAAATAAAAATATGTCAGTGTTGTGCATTTCATACTATAATTCTTTTCATAGAAGAGAAAATATATATACTTAAGTTTAACCAAGAGTGTTTTATTTATGTAATAAAAATCCCAGATGAGCCTACAGTGTAATTTTAGAGTATTGAAATGGAGTTGTGAAGTTTTCATGGTGTAAATTACATTGAAGGAAAAGAGAAGTGTTGGGTTTTTATATCATAGCTGTCCTTCACATTACCATATAAATGAAGGAAACCATAAAGTTTTCCAGAAAATTCTGGAAAGCTAATGAATATTTTTAATAAAAGATGAATGTTCTGTGATATTGCTGTGATTAATCAAATAGATAATATTTTATTTGCATTTGTCTGTTCAGGTGCTGGAATTATTTTAGTAGATGTTGTTGGTAAAGATAGGAACACAAAGTAGCTAGCCGCTCTGCCTCTTCCCATTTAGTTCACAAATAACCACAGACACCAGTCAGAAATTGGACGAGATCAGAGAAAGTAGATGAGTTCTTCCCAGATGATGCACAGTCTGCTTTAATGGGATTCTGGTCACGTAGTCCAAAGCTCAGACCTGCTTTAGTTTAATCAGCTTCCAAACATTAGAGTATATGTAGCCATGTTGATCCAGGTCCCTACATGCATAGCTTACTTCCCCTAAATTAGGTCTTTATTTCCCTTTGTTTGACACATTATATTGAAAGCTGCAATGGTAAGACTACAGAATTGTAACAAGTGTATGTATGTGTATATTTAAAACATTTACACACGTAGCTCCAGTGTTAACACATGTCACTTTCTGCTATGCACACAATGAATACAGAACAGTACTAGATTATCAACAGTATTTCAGATTCCTTTCTTCCGGCAAATTATTTGGGCACTGTTTTGCTGAAAATAGGGTCCACCTACCCCTGCAGATTTGGAGAGGTCGCCAGCACTTAACACCTTTCCAGGGTGTGAGCAAGATCTACACTAATTCATTAAATCCTGTAGTGAGGGATTCTGCAAAAGCTGCTCAGGACAAGCACAGCAGAGTCAAAGATTTAAAACCCAGGGATTCTGGCCGGACATATGCTTTCCACTGCATTTAAGAAAATTCTGGCAAAAATACAAATGCTATTGCTCTGCTTTCCATCCTTAGCTGAAAAAACAAAATCCAAAAATGTATAAGGAACTCAAGAAATAAGCATTTCAATCAAACCTGAAGTGCACTGTCATTTCAATGACATGTGATACTTTAACATCAGCAATCACATAACCAGGCTCAGAGTAGGACCCAAGGAAATGCTTTTAATTTTATTGTTTGGTAATTAGCCCAGAGAAACAGAATTTGTTTGAATTCTGTGACTTTTAATATGATTAAAAGTCTATTCAAGTAATAGTTTTAAAAACAAGTTTCTTAAAAATTCTTTCAAGAATGGCTTCAGAGTGACTGTTTTTTATGCAAAACATCGTGCCTTTCTATAACACATACAGTTGGCTTCATTGTGGTGTTTGCTCATTACTGACGTTTAAAAGGAGAGCCTGGTTTTCTGAGGTGATGATATTTATAGTTTGGCATCATCAAAAAGCAATTCCTTGCTTATTTGGCATTCAAAGCCCAGCCGGGCCTCCCTTGTGACTCATTCTGCATTCACCCAGGGCTCTATGCCTGCCTGCCGGTGTGCGCTCATGAATCCTTAATTTCATTGGAACTCAGCAATGCCAGAGTCACTTTCCATCAACCCGCCCACTCGGCTGAATTGCGCCAACCTCTCCTGGGCTAAGCATCACACTCCCGTTCTAAGATTGATTGGGTGTTGAGTTACCTCCACAAAGACAAAGGAGGTCAAACTCTGCACCAGCATTTTGCTTTTAAGGCATGATACCATCATCATTCCTTCTGATTTCTAAAGCTGATGCTGATGAAATTTTCAGGGGTTTACCCACATAATCCCATGTCTTGTTGAACCAGCCCTATCGACACTTCATCACTGATAGTGCAACAAAATATTAATGATGTGTTACTTTTACTTTTTATCTGCATAGCACAACAGTTGAAACCAAAATGACACGGTCAGACCAGACTGATATGTACCAGCCCTGTAACATGCCATCTCACTCATTCCCCTGCTTTGCTTTTTCTGGGGTGACAAGGCAGGCCTGGCTGGAGTGCTGGCCAGATGTCTAAGCAGCTCTACACTGTAGAAACTGCAACGAAGGTGGGCAGGGCAGCTACTCCCAGGGGCTAGAAGCAGGAACAGTCAGGGAGCAGATGGAACCCCATCCTTATGTCCACAAGGCAAGTGCAGAAGTGAAACCTTGTGACCAGGCCAGAGGATCAGATGTAGGGATATCGACTTAGAATACAGCAAGAGAAGGGACAAGGCAGCTGGATTTAAGACAATTACCAAGAACTGGGATGATGCAATGGTAGCTTTTAAAAATTGGTCACCCACAGAGTGTGTGTATTAAAGTAGGTCTCCTTTAGAAGCACAAGGTGGAGGGTTGGCAATATGCAAAGTATTGGAGATGTTGAAACTTATTTAGAGAGTATTGGATTATTTGAGCTCTCCCCAGTGGTCCTTTAGTAGCTGCAGTTAGAGGTAAGTCAGAAAGGGTCCCTGCCTCAAGAACTTCACTATTTGCAAGATGAGATTAAATGTAAAAAAAATAAAAAATAAAAAAAAAATTATAGCACTCACGGGATTTCTGGGAAGTAATGGTTTTGTTTTACCTGGAAAGTAGTAATAGTAATCAACATTTAGTAAAGCTCACCACATACCAGGTTCTATGTTAAATACTTTATACATATTACCACTGTTTCTACCACTCTCTTTTATAGAGCAAACAAGCAGAAGGTCAAACTCAAGTTTGCAGAGCTAATTTCTATGACTTACAGCTCAACTACTATACTAATTTATTCTGGGAGACACATTTTAAGAGAAACTTTAGAAATATGGAACTTGTCAGGAGGGTGCCAAGAATAGTGTGGAGACGAACCCATGATCTGTGAGCAAGACTTCCCTTGCCCCTTCTAATGAGTATACTGAGATTCAACATCAAGGGCTAGACTGGGAGGCACATAGTGTGGCTTTATATGTGGATGAGGAGAGAGGCTGTGGTACACTGTTTTTGCTTAGTGTGGAAAAAAGAGATTTTTCTCTGGATTCCTGAACTACTTACTCACTTTGGTGACTGCCAGGTTCCTCTGGCAACCCAGATTGAGAATCCTGGATAGATATCAGGTAGTTCTGCCAATGAACAACATCAAAAATAAAAGCATCTAATAAAAGTTTAGCTTAGAGAAGAAATTTTATAGGAATTTTCACACATTTGAAGGGCTATCATGTGGAGGAGAAAAACTAAAATTTGATCCATATGACTTTAATAGATGCAACCAGGACCAATGACTGAGAATTACAGCAGAAAAATTGCAGCTTGATAAGTATTTTTTTCCCAACAACTAAAGCTAACAAAAATAAAAGCGGGTCTGTGTGGTACTGTGCTTTCTTCATCCTAGAGATATTCACATAGATGTTATGTTACTTCCTATTGGGAGATGTAGTTTCCAAATTTTGGGTTCAAGAGATTCACTTGTACTGCTTGCCAATTATGCGTATTTCTGGGCTTGGCATCCAAAGATCCTGATTCAGGTCAATCATAGGTACTAAGAATCTCTTGTTTTTAAGAAATAAATGAGAATATTCTGATGTAGGTGAGAAATATTCATCTGAAGACTATAAACAGGATTTCTACTTTTAGAAGAGGAGTTAGATCGCATGTAAAGTTTCCATTCAGCAGTATGTCCAGATCATGTTGGTCTATCTCTACCCAGAGTTCCTATTTTTCACACAGTTTTTGTCACATAATTTAATATGTAGTTAAATTTTGATATTTTGTCTTCCTTTTTTAATTAATACCTTCATAAAACCAACATTTCCTGAGCGTGCTCTATATGTCAGGTACTGTTCTGGGCATTGGAAAAATATACTACAGCAAGCATAGAAATCACCCTGCCTTTTGGGAGCTGAAGGGAGATAATCTATTGAACAGAGATAAAGAAATAAACAAAATAAATATATTAATTCACAAATACTTCCTTTATACAACCAGACATGAGCTCTTTTGTGGAAGAACTCTGTTTTATTTAACATATCATACAGTGTCTACAATACTATGCAAGAATAGGCATTCAAAAGTATATTTCCAAGCAGCAGTGAAACATTATAATAAGAATAGATTTGGAGAAAAACTACAAAAAATTATATTTTTCTACCACTAACCAGGCTAATCTCACTGATTTAACTGAAGATTATTTTTGTGTGTACTTTAAGAGGGAGAATTTTTATAACCTAATGGATTTTTGTCTTCATTAATAGAAAGAGTCTTCAGAAAACGTGATACAAACTTCTCAGTTTTAGGTGTCATAGTCTTGAATAGTGAAAAAACTGAAAGGCACCTAAAAAAGAATAAAGACAATGAAGGCGCTTGACATGCCATTATGTAGGACAGAGAACAGGAGCCAGCAAACATTATATATATATATAATATTATAAAATGTATGTGAATGTGTGTGTGTGTGTGTGTGTATATATATATATATATATATATATATATATATATATATATATAATATCTCCAGACCATTAAATATTGTAGGCTCTGTGGTCCATAATGTCTCTATCACAACTACTTGATGCTGCCATGGTAGCATGTATGAAGCCACAGACAATACATAAAAGAATGGACATGTTCTGACAAAACCTCATTTACATAAATAAGTGGCAGCTGACTGTGGCCCTCAGAGCACAGTTTGCAGCTCCCTGCTAGAGGAGAAACAGTTGAAAAAAACTTATATGTTTAGCTTAGAAAAGACAGGAGAGCACCATAACTATTTTCAAAAATTTAATTAATTACATGTAGAAAAGGGGTTTGACCTATACTATATGACCAGAGGATCTATGACCAATGAGTGGAAATTTTATGCCAACATATTTTGCCAAGTAATGCAATAACTTTTTAATAGAATTTTCTAGGGTGATAATGAGTTTACCATCACTGGAGGCATTCAACAAATACCAAATTCCCACTTAGGAATGTTCTGGAGAAGACGAAGGACTCAAAGGTCTTTTTCAATCAAGAGATTCCATAATGAACATGGAATTAAATGCACAGAGCCAGGCACCAAATAAGCTCAAACTTACACAAAGTCACAGGTAAATGAGAGTTTAGCAATTGCACAGGTTAAGTTCTATTTATGATAAATCAGTTATTGGTTGAAAATCCAGTTCTGCTAAATGTTAAGTACATACAGTAATAAGTAGGTTTACAATAACCAGAAATTAAAAATGGTTTAAGTATCATTTATATTCTAAAGAATTTGCCTTAAAGAGCATTTTAAGAATATATCTGGCAAGTGAGTCGGTCATTTGAAAACTAAGTGATGTCTCCTAATTACATAGATTAAAAAGAGTTCAGAATCCATCCTCCCTTTTAAAATTCAAGGGCTTTTAAATTTCTGAGTCTCTTTTTGGACTTTTTACAGAATCCTTTTTTAGTGCCTTTGGATGTTTTGCATTTATAAAGCTGTAAACACTAAAAACAATATCCCTCCCAGATGGAGGTGTAGATGAATAAAATTAATAAACACCATGATTAATTCAAAGCCTTTGTCCCACTGATGAAAATGAGAACCAGACAGTTTCTGAAGGATGAACATGACAGAGAGCTAAATGGCTTAAAATTTGTGGCTGTCCTTAGCATGCTACTCATGTGTGCCAAAGAAGCAAATCCTCAGCAGCCTGAGCAAGCTGGCTTTCCACCTCCCAGTGGAGGGTCGGAAGGGGTGAGTGATTCCAATCAATATCCAGTTGTTAGAGTAACAGCCATGGCGGTTCTGGATGGCCGACTAGGCGAAAACATGTTTGTTCTACTTAATGTGACAGTGTCCTGTCAAATTACAGCCACTGGTGGCGGGAGCAAGCATTGCTTAATGGGTTTGCGTCAGTTCCACAGAGAATTTATCATCAACATGCAATCGAGAGCAACCCCAAACCTCATTACCAGGGTTTATTTGTAGATAATAACTGAAGGTATGCCATGTACTTACAACAGGGTTTGTTTGCTTTTTAGCAACTCAGTTTCATGTTCTTTATCAAATGCTACCATGTAACTCCCGCAAACTATGTGGGATTGTGGTCGGTCTGTGTTTAAATACACCAAGTGCCGTGGAGTATTTAAGCACCTGTGCCGAGATAAAACAATCATTTGAAATAACCGACTATTCTATGTGGAAGGCGAGAAGGAGATGAACTACCCAGACAGCTGTTTTAACTCTGGACTCTGTTGTGAATACTTAAACACGTGTTTCCTCCCAAGGTGAGCTGTTGTTTGAAAGCCAGGATCACAGACTGTTTGCCAGGTTCCTCCCACAGGTTGTGTTTGGCCCATATAGTACAAAAAAATAAAAAATGAAATGCTGTCTACTATTTAAAAATAAGAGAATTTTACGCACAATCCTGGATGTCTTATTTGAATTAAAAACAAAAACAAAGACAAAAAACAGAAGAATTGTAGGCATAAGCCAGCTTCTGAACACGGCAGTAGCTGTATGGAGCTCTGTGGTAACCTGTCCTCTTTAGATGGGCTGAGTGCTCTTGATGGTGCCCCCTGGGCCTGCCTTATTCATTTATGTGATTTTGCCAGCCCCTTCCAGAACTGAAGTTTTTCGATCCCTAAGTAAAGGTTAAATTTTAATTTTCATCATCATACTCATGGGTGGAAGGTGAAATGTTATGGCATTACCATCCATGGATGTAGTGAAGACTCTGTTTACTTTTCCTTTTCTCCCACCTCCCAGTCCTCCCCCGGTGCGTCCCCATGTCCTAAACCAGTAGAAGGCAGCTGACAACAGAGCCCAGGAGAGGCCAGTCTTTCAAAGGAGAACACAGGAAAGGCAAGGAGAAGATCCAAGGGCAAATGGATTTAGGAACAACAAATCTGGGAGCCAAAAGCATGGTTTCTATCCCACTAACTGATTCTGTGATCTTGGAAAAGTGCTTGAACCTACCTGGTCTTCAGTTTTTCATCCTAAAATGAAAAATTGGGCCAGATGATCCTGGAAGGTTGTAAAAGTTCGTGATTCTGTGGCGGAGGGACCGGTACAACCTTGATTTCATTGTTCGTACCCATTCAGGTTCCTGTGTGACATGTGACTGTGCATCTTGACATTGAGATGTTTTAGGGGAGCCAGAGAATGTAGCTTGTCTGATATAAAGCCTGACAAGAACAATGACAACTTCTCCATACAGCTTTATTTTAAAAGCAATGACTTCAAGGAAAAATATAAATGGCCACTTTAAATAGAAAGTTATTTGTAATGAGAATGCTTCAACAATGTAATCCCTGGACTTTGGGCTGGCTTTAGAGCTAAAGAATCTCAGCCCTAAGAGATTGTGACTTGGGCTGCTTTTATATTCCTTAGGAACTGGAGGAATGTAAAATATATAGCACAATATGCTATTTTCATTATTTACATCACAAATAATTTGCTCAGAATGATTAGCTCAAATTTCAGAAGGAATTCTAGAAATAAATTTAACATAAGATCCAAATCTCCATGTTCCATATGAATCATGACCTCATTTCTGTTTGCCAGCTGAACTGCCTGTTGGCATTGAAGTTCAGATGTTAGATGGTGAATTCATTTCTCTTTGTGTAACAGCAAATGCGTAATGAATCAGAAAAAGTGGCAGCAGCTTTTATATCTTCATTGGCTTGAAACGGATAAAATCTTTTCATTCCACCTTATTAAATATCAAGGAACCCAGTAATGACAAAAATCCAAACCTGCACTTTCACAGAGTTTTGTATAGACTATTAACTTTCTAAGGGTATAGCAATATTTTAAACAAAAGTGAACACACACTTTAAAATATATCCATTATTGTCATTGGGGAAACTTATTAATTCAGTAAGTTTTCTCTTTGGAAATGGGGTCCATTCAGAAGCAGAACGAGAATTCTTCATTTTTATTTTATTTGGAACTGAGGAGAGGGATTGAGATTGCTTACTGGCAGATAATGTTAGCCTGGACACTGCCATTCTTCCAGACATTAAGTCATTTGCAGTTTCTCTTTGACAGGTATAAAGCTTCAGGAATTAATTATGGGAGCTGGTCCTCATTCACACAAGATCACTCAGCAGCTGCAAGAATATTTTCTGTCAAAAGCTTAAAGTTGAATCAAGTTTGCTTGTTAAATTGTCCATGAATAAACATGGTGACTTATTACATTTTGCATTAAAAAAATACAGCTGACTTTAGAGTTATTAATGAAGAAACAAAAGAGAAACTAAAAATATTAGTCTGTAAGAGAACCTGGTTTTAATTAATGGATTTTTTCCCAGTAAAATCTTGATTAAGAAGAGTTGATTGAAAATAATATCTGAACAAGAAAAGTTTTTATTTTGCTGAAAAACAAACTTTTTTCATACTTTTCTAGCCTTGCTTCTGAAAATCTACCTAAAAAAATGATCTTCCTGCCTTAAATTCAATTGCCTTTTTATTGGGCATATAGCACAGGCTGGCCATGGCAGTAGGAGCCTAGAGAGACTGCCCTAAATAAATAATCTCCCTTGTTCTCAATGAATTTTTAGACTCAATGAGTAAAGTATATTGAACATAAGTGAGTATTTAAAAAGCATTTGTTACAAGAGTTCTCTAGACTTATAATTTTTGAGTTATAGTTCCCATGGCCTCACTCTAGAGATAGCAGTAGAAGAAAATGGGGGAAGGATCACTGGATTTGGAGGGAAATGTCTTGAGCATGAAGTCAAATGAAATAATATGTGTGAATGCTCTTAGGACAATGTATGCTACTTTATAAATATCAACAACATGCATATACATTTGTTTATTGTATCAAAGGTATATGACAGACATTATTTTATTGATTAACTTCCTGGTAGGAGCTTGGAGGTGGGAGGCAGCTGGATGCCACCAATTGTTTCTTAGTCAATAAGCCAGCTAGCTATTGTATATCTACCAGAATAATATTGAGCCACATAAACTGAGTTACATACGAAGGAAGAACATCAGAACCAAATTTTGGGTGCCAGGAACTGATTCTTTAAGGAAACTGATATTTGTAGAATACTGTGATGGAGGGTACATTTTTTTTTTATACAGATTTTTGCAATTTATAGCAGTTGTTTCTAGGAAATGAATGAATGAACTACTGGCTGAGAAATGTAGACAGCTGTCAGATTTTTATAATAGGTAACAGACTTCAATTATTCAAAAATGAAAAGAGAAGCCTTCCTTTACATAAAATTTTGTCACATTGATGGAATCAACTTATTGTATGTAATGTGCAGTCTGTGTAATACAATTAATTAAAAAAATAAAATCTTAGCATGCATCTCTGGAAGAATTACATAGCAATTAAGGAACCATTAATTTATCAAAACTGTACTGAGCTTCTATTATATTGATAAACCTCTCAGATGATGATGGAATGTAAAGGATTTTGAAGTTGTCTTCTCCTTTAGGAACTTAAAATCTATTGGGGAAAACAGGCTTGTACTTACATAACTGAAAAAAAAAATAGGTGTGGAATACATAAGTAGAAATAAGTGTTATGTTGTTGAAATAAAGTAGGGAACAATAATTATTACTATATATTAAGGATCTAGAGACTATTTCATGAATATTAAATGAACTATGAAGGTAAGCAGTGACTGTTTAACACTCTTTATTCTCCATTCAGCTCCTGATATTTGAAAATTACCTTAAGGCACAATCATTTTTATTTTTAGGAATCTGAATATTGACTTTCTCTTTTTCCACTTCATTTTTCTTAAAGAAAAATTTTAAAAATTGCAACTTTTCTGCCTATATCCTCTTCCATGGGCATTTATAACTCTAAAAAGGATGACTATTCCTCAGTGTTCTATCAAAATTGAATAATTTAGGATCTTTAACATTGTGATGTGGGTCTTAGCTCCAGGAAGACTGAGGGGGGTTAGAGAACACCTGAGGTGCTCTTTGCCATAGAGGTCATGAAACACCTGTAACTTCAGAGAGCATGAGTATCAAAAAGTTCTGTTCTTGCTATGCTCTTCAAAGAAGGGTTGTGGTGCTTCTCTGCAAACCTTTGTTTAAAAACCTTTACTGTGGTCTAGATGATCTGATCCTTGTCTGCCTTTCAATCTGTTCTCATCCCATTTTCCCCTTCATTCACTCTTCCGTAGCTGCACTGCTTCCTTCTGTCCCTCAAAAAGATGACAGATATTTCTTTCCTTTTTTAGGGCCTTTATCTTGGCTGTTTCCAAATCCTCCAGATCTTTGTTCCCTTGGTTTCTTCTCATCACTTAGGTTTCAGTTCAAATATGACCTGTTCAGAGAGATCTTAGCTGACAATCCAGCCTTTTGTGTCATTTGCTTTCAGTTACAGGTAAAAGAAAATGTGGTTCAAATCCACTTCAAATAGGAAACGTTAGATTACACAAGAGCAAGTCTTGAGGTTGGGTGAGTGTCGGGTGAGTGTCAGGTGATTGGTTTAGTACTTCAACAAATTCTTTCCTTCTCTGCACTCTGGCTCCCATAGTACCACCTTCCTTCTAAGGCTGGTTCCCTTCATGTCTGTAAAATGGTTCCAGGAAAAATCTGGGCAATATGTTCTTTGTTAATGCCATAACACTACTGATTTCTTACGACTCTTTCTTGAAAATGAGAAAAACTTTTCTCCAATGCCAGCAGCAAACTTCTTTTACATTTCATTGGCTAGAACTCTGTCATATGATTATGCTTGAACCAATCATTAATAAAGTGGTTGGGGATTTTTTCAAAATAGTAAGAGTCATCCTTTGAGCTGAGGTCCATTCCTGAAACCACACATTGCTGCTATTTGTCAAGAGAAGATGGAGTGGGTGCTAGGGAATAAATAAATGTTCATACCCCCCTCAAATACACACCCATTATCTTTTTTCACACTTACCACAATTTAAGTCATGTATTTATATTGTTATGTATTATTATTGTCTGTTTCCTCATCATAATTGAAGCATCACAAGAGGATGGTCATTGTCTTGTTCAATAAGGTATTTTTATTTTAAAAATTTCTCTCTTTCTTTCTGCCTCTCTTCCCCTCTCTCTAGAATCAATAAAAGAAAAAGAAATATTTTTAAAAATGCCCTGACTGGTGTGGCTCAGTTAGTTGGGTGTCATCCTGTACTCTGAAAGGTCTTGGGTTTAATTTCTGGTCAGGGCACATGCCTGGGTTACAGGTTCAATCTCCAGTCATGCTTCTCTCTGAATCTGATGTTTCTCTCCCTCTCTTTCTCCCTCCCTTACTCTCTCTCTAGAATCAATGAAAGAAAACAGCTACATATAAAAAATGGAATAGTTTGTGTTCCATAAAAATTTGTTGAATTCAGGAACAGGCTTGCAACATCACGTTACTCTCTCTCTTATAGTCTCTTGACTTCATGTGGATGGAAAATTTTGCCAAAATATTATAAACTGACTTTCCTTTTATTTCCTAGTCTTATATTCTCAGAGGAGAGGCCCCATTACTAGGTGAGGTTCTTAAACAATAGTAAGTTTACCAGACTTGAGAACTTTTGAACAAGGCATTGAAAAATGAATAAAATGATAAGTAAATCACTTCTCTAAAAAGAAATAATGGAGAAGGTGTATAGAGAACAGGAGCAATAGTCAATAAGGATAAAATTGCATGGGATGTGCTGAGAAATGAAAGCAGTGCAATGTGATTGGCTGGATGTATAGAGTGACTGGGGCAGGGGGCTGGAAGAGAGGTGGTGAAGTTGACTTTTTCCAGTGGTCTTTCTCAGTTACTTCACTGTTACAATCATCGGGTCACACTACTTTATTCATCCTGGCCCATTTATGATCTGTTTTAGATTATTATCTTATAAATATTTCTATTTCTCTATACTTGGTTTCTTAGGTATATTTCTTTTTAGACTATTTTGTAAACTCATTGATGGCAATGAATAGTTTTACTGTGTGTTGGAATGAAACTTAACTGACATAGATGTGAGGTAAGCTTCATGAAAGCAGAAACCTTAAGTGACTTTTTTTTTTTTAACCAATGTATCCTCAGTACATGTGAAAAGCACACATTAGTATTGGTAGATGAATTGAATGAAAGGGAATGACTCAGAAAACCTGCTTTTTAAAAACTCAGGCTTGCCCCTCGTCATCATGTGATCTTGAAAGAGTCACTGAATCCCTTCTAAGTCTTGATCTCCTCACTGGTCAAGTGGGGATCATGAAGCTGGTGATAAAGCATTACTGGGAGTGGCGGGGAGGGTTCAGTGCGATGAGGAAGCCATGCTGGGAAATGAAAATGTTACACAAATGTGTATCATGATGCTGGGAATCATTCTGAAATCAGTGGCTGTGATCCAAGGGAAAGATGAAAACAGGAACAACACAAGATTGTCAGTTTGGCCTCCAAATGGCAGACCTTAACTCCCATTTTTTTGGCCTATCTTGAAGGTTTCAAGCTGCACATGCACTATTTTTAAAAAGTTGTAAATTCCACTGTAAGAAATGGCGATAAAGCATCAGCTGAATAAACAGCTATAGAGATCCAAACACAAAGACTTCTAAAATTTCAAGATGTGTTATGTAAATATTACCAAGTTTGGATGGGCCTCTTTTTAAGCAGATGCTTCTGGGGTTCATTACTCTCCTCCTCCTCTTCCCATTCTTACCTCAGTGGGAAAGAAGAAATTTTCTTGCCTTCACACACGTAAAAGATCACCGCCTCAGGAAACTTGGATTACAGTACCAGTTCTCCACTAACTACTTATGTAACCTTATATTAACTCACATACTCTGTTTTTTTCTTTGTAAAATAAAGAAACTGTGTAAGAAAAACTCTGCAGTTTTTCTATTCTCTGACATTTTATAATCCATAAGTATCCAGAAAAAATGATGAATTTGAATCCCAATTCACTGGTATCAATTCACTGACCACTGAGCTTCCTGAGTCCCTTATTCTATAAGGATCTCTTCCCTTCTGCACATATTTCTATGCAGTTCTTTTATTCTGGTTTTAAAAGGCCTACTTTAGGGAGTCATTTTGCTGACTAATTTAGGGCATGTCCTGTCATCCACCTGGATGATAATAATAATGGCTATCACTTATATAATGCTATAATTTGGGTATTATACTAAGGACTTTAATATATTAACTCATTTAATCCTCATAGCAGCTTTATGAAATATATATTATTGTGACATTTTATATATGAGAAAACTGAGGCAAAGGAGTGTTATGTAATTTGTCCAGAGTCATACTGCTATCAAGTGCCAGAGTGGCAACTCAGATCCAGACTGTTTTATCACTCCACACATGCTAAAGTAATAACTGTCCTGAGTATGGAGGACAGGAGGAAAGCTAGCAAGAGGAGATCTACAGCCAGAAAGCATAGAGCCAGATTCCCAGATCAATGTGTCAGGTACACAGTGCAGGTAAACTATTCAAACAAATGAGCAACCAGAAGTCTGAATTCCAGCCCACAGACCAGTTTGCTATCAAAATTTTGTCTCTGGGATTGCCTGCCAAAAATGTGACTATAAATATAAAACCATCAAAATGAAATCATTTCTTGGAGAACGTTTCTGTGGTTTACTATGGAATGCCAAGTTAAAAATATCTGTCTTACATTTTCGAGCACATGTGTTGTAGTAATTTTATGGGGTAATGAGTTGGCTTCCATTAAAGATATTTTATTTTTACAGGGACTGGGGCTGGGGCTGGAGAAATGTTATGTAGCAGGCAGTGAAATATCTTACTTTTTCAGATTGCTTTAGTTAATCACGTACAGGTGAATTTTCTAGGAACTGTGACTTTAACCATTTGACTGCTATGAATTTTAGTGGGTTGAGACTGAAGACTTTGACATAATGGCAATGGGCCCAGGAGGAAGAATGGAGGAGTTCAAGATATTAAGAAAATGATGAATATAACAGAAGAAATATGGGACTTTTGTCTCAACTTAAAACTTGAATGAGACTTAAAGTTCATTCATTGGATTCAATAAAAAATAATTCAAAATGTGACAATAGCTAATAAATGGAAACAGTTGTATTTTATGAAAGTTAGTGAAATCTCACTTCCCAGTTTATCACTTGACAAATGTTGCCAATTATCTACCCAATATCTATTCTCTCTTTCTTCCTTACTAACAAAAGCCAAATTTTGCTACTAAAATATTCCACTCCCCAGATTATTTTGAACCAGAGGTGGCCATGTGATGCCATTATTACCAAAGATATATAGGTGGCAATCAGCTGAGGATTTCGGAGAAGACATCTCCTTCATGGTCCTCCTGAGTGGTGCCCAGGAGGATCCACAGCCATCTATTAGGCAAGAGGTATGAGTTATGATGGTGGTAGAGAAGAATGGAAAAGGCATAGATTTTTGATTCTGTGTGAAGTTGGTGCAGCTACCCGGGACTGCTTAAGACCAGTGTTCTTGTTTTCTGAAAAAGAAATACATTTTTTGATATGTAAGCAGTTGCCTGTTTCTGAAGTGGAGTGAGATACTCACAGTGCTTTTTCCTCTTACCTACTTCTCTACAGTGGCCCCAACTTTAGGGCTGACACAGCTCGACCTAGTGGTGTCTATACTGAGGGGATAGGGTCACATGTCATTCCATTAATTGTAACTGCTTTTCTTGAATAGGGCAAACCATTCTTGGTTTATCTGAGACAGGAAAAGGGTTGTGACCCCAGATGAGATCAGTTGCGATAGTCTGTTTGAATTTCAACATCATAAACATATTAGTCAGTGGAATAAAAGAATCTAACGAGCATTCTACCAGGAAGGTCAAATGAACATGAAAGAGTTTGGTGCCTAATCCTTGCCTAATAGTGGGGTATGAGAAATGTTACCCATGAGATGCCCAGGACCTTCTGATAGGGAAATATTTATAAAAGGCTGGTGGCAGCTTTCAGTGTTCTGGGACTAAAATGCAGTCCATTGGCATAGAATGAGATATGTGATCAGAAAGTCGTGTTAAGAAAATTTTAAAGAACTTTGAAGGGAGAGTTTAAGAGTTACCCAAGAGTTAAATATGTACTGTTTATGTAGTTCATCTGATGTCACTAAAAAGAAACAGCTTAATGCCGAGAGCCTGCCTGTTGAGTATGGCAGGTTAGAAAAATCTTTGATAGCATCATCGCACTTAAACTGATACCAGCCTTGGCTTCTTTCTGTATGAGCCAAATAAATTCTTTACTTTTTGAAGCCACTGTTTGTTGGATTTTCTTTATTTGCAGGTAAACTTATTTCACACAGACACATTCCCTCCTCTCTCTCCATTGCGTGAGTGCTCCATAAGATGTTGGAGAAGTCAGAGAATCATATCTGGGTGAAAGACAGAGCTTGTGATAGAAGAGTTTTATATGATTATACAGGACTCTATGATGTCTACTTTGTACTTAGGTTTTGTTTTGTTCAGAAATATTTAGGCTCATTATATGTAAGTGAGTTTCATGAATAATAGTTTTTTTTAAATTATTGAGTTTATTGGGGTGAAATTGGTTAATTAAATTATATAGATTTCAGGTGTACAAGTCTATAATGCATCATCTGTGTCTTGTATTGCGTGTTCACCATCTTAAGTCACGTCTCCTTCCCACAGCATGTAGCCCCCCTTTACCCTCTTCTACCCCCTTCATCCTCTTTTCCCTCTGGTCATCACCATACTGTTTTCAGTGTCTATGTTTTTTTTCCATTCGATTAATCCCTTTACCTTTTCATCCATTCACACAATACCCCTCCCCTCTGACAGCTGTCAGTATGTTCTCTGTATCTATGAATCTGTTTCCATTTTGTATGTTAGTTTATTTTTTTCATTAGATTCCACATAAACATAAAATCACATAGTACTTGTCTTTCTCTGACTGGCTTATTTCACTTAGCATAATGTTCTCCAGGTCCATCCATGTTGCTGCAAAAAGTAAGCTTTCCTTCTTCTTTACAGCTGAGTAGTATTCCGTTGTGTAAATGCACCACAGCTTTTTTTATCCACTCATATACTGATGGGCACTTGGACTGCTTCCAAATCTTGGCTATTGTGAATAGCGCTGCAATAAGACTTCTTTTACAATTTGAATTAGCTTGAGATATTCCAAGGGAATGTGAACATTTTGACTTTTAAAGACAACTCGAGGAATGCAGGATAGAATACAGAGAAGGAAGGCAAAGTGAAGAAAAGAATCAGATGGGCATTGCATACCCAAGATGTGCCTATTATGGTACAAGTCATCCTGTCATCTTATTTCTCAGAACTTCTCTTCAGGCATATTTTGTTAAAACATGTTTACAGAATCAGAAACATGAAACTCAAAGTGGGTAAAATTCCTTACAAACAAGTGGAAGAACCAGATTTCATATGTGTCCTTTGCTCCAGGAGGTGACATTACCTTTACTACACCAGACAGTTATCACACCTGCCTGCTGCTTTGAAGGGAGACTGTCTCTGTCTTCCAAGGCCCTTTATGATACAAACATTCTTAAAAAGCAACTATGGAGCTATGGCAGCCAGTGTCTTTGCTTGCATTTACCTTTGCTCTCTTTCTCCCTCTTTCTGACCCCTCACCCCAGTTCCACACTTGTGCTCCTTTATCTTAAGAGCCTGGGGCCTTTCAACTTCTTGACTCCCTCTTATAATTAAAGTTTTAAAAACTCATTTTAGGCAATAAAACATTTAGAACATATCCCAAAAAGTTTTCATATGATCTCTTCAGACAACAGAAGCATAAATATTAATCTATTAGGTCACTTATGTATTCAATATTTTTGCATAGCTGCTGTATAGCAGGTATTATGTACCTTCATTTTAGAGTGGACAGATTTTAATAAGTAAACAAATTAGTCCTTCAGATACTAGTGGATGTAAAGAAGTAACAGTGTGAGGTATGAATTTTACTTGACAAAGGTTTGGTGCTTTTACATTGGCTGGTCTAGGGACACCTCAGTAAAAAAGTGAAATTTGAGCTAAGAACTCATGGACAAGAAAGAATGAATTATTAAAATGGCCTGAAAATATATTTTATACAAAAGTATTAGAAAAAGAAAACCCTGAGAAACCAGTCCTAAATCTATTAGGTTGAACCAGGTGAAATGGCTAATGTGCAATAGTCTCCCCTCATCCTTAGTTTCTCTTTCCAAAGTCTCAGTTTCTCTAGGGCGACTATGGTCTTAAAATATTAAGGAAAATCCCAAAAGTCAACCATTCATAAATTATCAATTGTGAGCTATTCTGAGCAGCAAGGTGCAATCTCCCATGGTACCCTCTGGAGTGTCAGTCTCTCTTTGTTCAATCTCTCCACCTGGCTCCCCTCCCCCTCATCATTTCCTAACCATCTTGGTATCAGATCCAGTGTTGCAGAATCACAGAGCTTGTGTTCAAGTCATTCTTATTTACTTCAAAATGGCCCTAAATTTCAAGAGTAGTGATGCTGGCAATTCAGATACGCCAAAGAGAAGCCATAAAGAAGTAAAAGAGTGAAAGTTCTGGATGTAATATAATAAGGAAAGAAAAAATCATATGCTGAGGTTCTTAAAGTCTGTGGTAAGAATAAATCTTCTATCCATGAAATTGTGAAGAAGGAAAAATAAATTTATGCGAGTTTTGCTGTGACACCTCAGATTGCAAAAGTTATGATCACGGAGTGTGAGAAGTGCTTTAGTTAAGATGTAAAAGGCAGATGGGATTGCGCTCTTATTCAAACATTCTTGAGACTCACAATATTTTTGACTTCTCCTTGTGCTTACTATGGGAAAATACATATATAGTCTGTTAGATTTTAGTTTTCTCACTCTATAAGAATGCTAAATAAGTTTTTGTGTGTTTCTTTTACCTGAGAAGTTTTGTTTAGATTCTGGATTTTAGGGTATTATAAAGTACTTACCAACATCAAACAGTCAAAAAACAACAACAAAAACCAAGGTGTAAAAGGCATTAAATTTGTCAGTGAAACACTAACAGAAAATGTGTTTTAATTGACAGCAATGGGTTGCATCAGAAACCATTGAGTCTAACTGAAGACTTTAGCATGGGATCCCCTGAAATGAGTGACACCAAGCCAGTTACTAAGGGACGGTTCCACAGATTCAGAAATAGATTTGACACTTTATCATCCTGCATCATCACAAGAAGAAGGGTGAGTACAGTATAAGATATTTTGAGAGAAAGAGTTTTCACATAACTTTTATTACAGCATGTTGTTATAATCGTTCAATTTTATTATTAACTTTAATCTCTTATTGTGCCTAATTTAGAAATTAAACTTTACCATAGGTGTGTATGTATAGAAAAAAAAACATAGTGTATATAGAGTTTGGTACTATTCATGGTTTCAGGCATCCACTAGGAGACTTGGAATATATCCTTTCTAGGTAAGGGGGACTACTCTACATACAAAGAGGCATATCTTGGATATTTTATATAGTTTGAACTGTAAAAGTTAACAGGCACAGAGTCACTGCTATAAAAATTATGTGTGTTTGTATCTATTTACATAATCTCATTGGAAATAACTTAAAATTCTACAACATGTTACTAACTTTGAAATTAATTAAATGCAT
The DNA here is from genome assembly GCF_987537825.1 of Furipterus horrens. Lineage (NCBI taxonomy): Eukaryota > Metazoa > Chordata > Mammalia > Chiroptera > Furipteridae > Furipterus > Furipterus horrens. Next base: position 29,159,373 of record NW_028327172.1, on the reverse strand, counting down.
AAAACTGTAAACACTGTATTTTTGAGGGTTTTTTGTTAATCAATAGGTTAACAGTTTTAAGAAAATTGCTTAACAGTTTGTAAGAACTCTGAGAAACCATAAACATATATTAATGAAAACTTAGCAGATCAAAAAACTTACTAGATCAAAATGACCTAAATGAAACTTAAAAAGAATTGGAAATTGAAAAAGGAGAAACAGAAAAAATAGGAAAAATAAATGAAGGTACTTGATATCAACAAGCTTTAGTCAACATGGACAAGTTTAACATTGGGAAAATGTGTTTTAATTGTGGGATTTATGAAGCAAAATATTAGAAATGAATATTTCACTAATAACTATAACTTATGCTAAGAATATGCACTTTACCTGTTAGGACAGATATTTCGCAGTGTCTTATGTGATGGTTAATTTTATGCGTCAACTTGATTAGGCCATGAAGTGTCCAGATATTTGATCAAACATTATTCTTGGTGTGTCTGAGAGAGTGTTCCTAAATTAGATTAACATTTAAATCATATATAAAGCAATTTGCCTTTACCAATGTGGGTGGGTCTGATCTAATATTTTGGAAACCTGAATAGAACCAAAGGGAAAAATAAACAAGTATTCTTTCTGCCTGACTGCTTTCAAGATGGGACATCAGTTTTTCTCCTGCACTCAGACTGGAACATACAGGACTGGCTCTCCCAGTTTTCAGGCTTTGGACTTGGACTGGAACTATACCATTGGATCTCCCGGATCTCCAGCTTGCAAATTTGGAAATGACAGATGGTAGGACTTGTTAGTCTCCATAATTATTTGGTCTGGTTCCTTATAATAAGTCTCTTAATATACACACACATATATGTTTATGTGTGTATGTATGTATATACATACACACATAAACATATATACTTGTATACATACATATATAGATAGGGGTGTGTGTGTATTTCTATTTGTTCTGTTTCTCTGGAGAACCCTGACTAATACATCTTGCTAGTGATTTAATGTTACTTTTTATTTTTTTACATTCTTTAATGTTTGTTCCTGTTTTGGACAACTTCATGTCCATGGGGGCTATAGAGATCTTTGCCCACTGTGTCTAAGCGTGACGCTGTTAGCAGTGAAATGGCATCAAAATGCTCCTGTCTATTGGATCTCGGTTCAATAACCTCAGTACTTGAGTTATGGCTAAGAAAGAATTCAGAGCCAAGACTCAAATACAAGCAAAAGTTTCTTTAGAAAGTCACAGAGGTAGAAGTGAGCTATGGAAGAAGGGAGCTAACTGGGCTGCGTGGGCTCAGGAAACAAGAATTAGAGGTAAAAGAAAGACCATTGGAACTTAGCAGAAAAAAAGCAAGGATATTTGTCGTCCATTGGGGAAGAAAGGGAAAGGATATGGTGTACTCAGTGAGACAGTACCAGAGACAGGGTGGGGAAAGGCACAGGCGAGAGAGAGAGAGAAAGAGAGAGAGACAGAGAGAGAGAGAGAGAGAGAGAGAGAGAGACAGAGAGAGACAGAGAGAGACAGAGAGAGAAAGGAAACGTGCTAATAAGTTACTTTTAACAGGCATACTGGCATTTAAAAATCATGCTGGAATTTTCAAAGGCAATATTTTATGATAGGAATAAACTTTGTAAGGTATCTCTTAGATTATAGAACCTAAAGTAAAGCTACCATCTTGATTAATTAAGAGATCAACTTGAACTGGAACCTTGGCTCCATAAATAATTGCTGCTCTCTGAGAAATCACATAAACCTAGCTCAACTTTGTTTCTTCATCTATAAAATGTGTATGACAATATCCATCTTAAAGAATGGCTGCAATGATTAAGTAAACTCATGAGTAAAAATTTTCTAATATAAGGCGGACACATGGCAATCATTAAATAAGGGATGATTATTGTTATTATCATTTACATAAAGTTGATTCTGTCTGAAATTATTCTAATATTTGCTAACATGCTCAAAGATTAATAAGACTATGCAAAAGTTTGTGAGGCAATAAAAGTGTAGGAACAGAGGCTACTTATGTAGAGAAGATAGCATTCTCTTTTAGGGAAAATACAGAGATTTCAGCATCAGTATTTCCACCTCTAGTGAGATCATCTATAGCAAAAGATCAGTGGCCAGTATAACTAATCATAATGGGACTTGGGGAACCCCTGGGCTGGATCATTTAAATAGACCCCATTAGACTGAATTCCATGAGGGCGGAGTGCAGATCATTTATTTCTTCAGTCTCAGTGCTTATCGTCAGACAGGCATTGGCTGAAAATTTTCACGTTCTTGCTCAGAATAACCCTGTGAGTTAAATATTATTATTGTCCCTATTTTATAGATGAGGAAACTGAGGCACATATGGGTTAAGTGACTCGTCCAAGGTCAAATGAAGTGAGCTGGGGAATCAGGTCTAGAACCAAAGCCCACATTTTTACCATGAAGATGCACTGCCTCTCACTGTCTGTTGAGTGCAGCTGTACACATGGTATAAAAGAGGCTTCTGAATGGAATCTCTTTCTGTTTGCAATTTTAATATAACCATTTGCTTCACAAAGGAGAAGAAAAGAGATTAAGATATTATACACATTTCAAAAGTTGTCAAACTTATATTTACCAAACACCCACGTGTCCCATCTTGGTAAATTTTTAGCATACCTACTCTTTTGAGAACTGATGAAAACTAGGGACACTCTATATACCAAAGTTCTCTTGCAGGTTTAGGGACTTTGCAGTCAACCTGATATCAGTTCAAATATCTCAGGTTAAGAATTTCCTTACATATTTGACTCAGTCCTCAGAATAATCCTGAAAAGTAGTTATAATTACACCCTTCTACCAATGGAGAAACTAGGGGTAGAGATGGAAAATAATTTGTTCAGCATGACATAATGGACGAGAAGCAGCACTGAAACTAAACTCTGATGAATCTGGGTTCAACTTTGGTCTATTTCAGTTATATCATACAGCTTCATATCTAGTTCTTTAAATTTGTGTGTTTATTTTAATGTTCTCTATCACTTGGCATCTGAATTTTTTCCTTGAAATTCTGAGAAATTAAGAAGAAACAGATATGATTTCTCTGGATGTTCTGTGGCAATTATAATTTGAACTTTAAAACTTGGACTATGGAAATGAGATAATTAAAAATGTCTGCCTGCTAGGAGGTTTTGACTTTGGAAAATAACGCTTCATTAGCCAACACAGAAAGACATTCTTACTGCATGCCTTCCTTTGATTTTGCAAACTGGGCACTGGTGTTATGATTTGATATAGCTCTGAGGTCAGAGCTCGTGGTAAGTTAATGCAGTTCAGGGTTTCACCTAAAACACAAATTGGCTTTAGATGCAAAAAGTATATCCAAATTATATGAAATGTTAAGCAGTGCAGTACAAATAAAAAATACAATTAAGTTCCTAGAATAATGCTGGAAATGACTTCTGGCTTGGGAAGTGGGGTCAGGTCCAAAAGGATTGTGAAGACTTGAGGTTTTGAGAAATCATTTTAGTGACATTACAGTTTCCACAGTTGTTTGAAAAATTCTAATTGAAATGAGAAATCACTCAAGAAACAAAGAACAGCCCATTGTTTATTGTTTTCCACATAAATGGGATTCTGGAAGCAAAATCGATAAATGAATGCCATCATTGACATGCATTTTAAAACAAATTGACATCTTACCTATAGTGTAATTTCTGTTGTAGTTTTGATCTTTAATGAAAATGAGAACTGTCTATTGTATTTCACTCCCAATTGACTATGGCGAAAAATAATGCTTAACAATATCTTTTTCAGATTTTGAAATTAGCTTTGTGGTCTTGAATCAAAACCAGTGCTGAAAATAGATTCCAAATAACAAAGCTTTTCCATAATAGAAAGTCTGACGATGTTTGACTTCTCTTGAGAACCAAGGTCTCAAGATTAAAACTTCATTTCAAACTACTTTGTTAAATGACAAGAAATATTTGTAAAATAAACATGCCATTTCCATAGGGTCATGTGACGTATGCAGAAAGGGCTGAAATTCACGGGCCAACTCAATCACGAATCCCAATGCTATTTCTTTCCTTACACGTGTTTCCTTCTCATAGCTTTATTGAGGTATAACTTACATAACATAAAATTTACTCAGTGTAAGGATACAATTTAATGATTGTCAGTATATTTACAGAGTTGTGCAACCATCACCATAATCCAGCTATTAACATATTTCTACCATTCCCCAAAGTTCCCTGTGACCTTGTAAGTTTAACCCTCAGTTCTATACCCAGCCTCAGGCAACCACTGATTTTTTTTTTCTCTATAGCTTTGTCTTTTCTGGGTATTTTATGTAAATGTAGTTGCACAAAATTGTGGGGGACAGACAGGCATGGGGAGATGTGGGAAGCAGACAGGCTTGGTTTAAGAGACTCTGACCGCTGTGCAGAGCCACCCCCAGCTGGGCCCTTGGCCGGCAGGTGGTCTTCCAGGCCTGCTCTGAATCCCACCCTCGGGGGATTTCAAAGATAGAATAGAAATACAAAGTGGCTTTTAAGGAAAAGGGGACCTGCTCTGTTTTTCTCTGTAAAGCCTCAATTCCTTGTCAGTAAAATGTGAAGAACAGAATGATAAAGTAAGAGGAAGTGCTTTTGACCTTGTGTAAAATACCTGGATGTTTCAACCCTGTATTGATTTGCATTTCCCTTTCATGCCCTACCATTTGGGGAAGGGCTGCATATTTTCCTTAAGTATTTCCGCATGTGGAAAGTGGATAAAAAACCCTGGCTAATAAAGAAACTGGGGCGATTTTCCACTAGAGGAAACCCCTTCCTTTCCTTCCTCAGATGGAGAGTGTCTGAGTAGTTTCTTAATCCACTCCGAGGAACCCAGAGTTTCTCTCACAAAATGTAGTCTTTTGTGTGTCTAGCTCCTTTAATTTAGCACAGTGTTTTTGAGGCTCATCTGTTTGAGGTGGGTCAGTACAGCATTCATTTTACATCGCTAAGTATTATGCCATTGGATGGATAGATTAAATTTTGTTTCTCCATTCTCTAGTTTATGGACATTAACATTGTTTTATGTTTATGGCCATTATCAGTGACACTTCTGTGAACACTCACATACAAGTCTTTGTGTAAACATATATTTTCATTTCTTTTTGGTAGATAACTAGGGTAGAAATATTATGGACTGTACTATATTTGGAGATAGTGCTTTTAGAGAAGTAATTAGAGTTAAATGAGGAGATAAGGTGGGTACCAAATCCAATATTACTGGTGTCCTTATATGAAAAGGACTACTCACCAGGGATACATGTTACATAGACCAAGAGCAGAGCAGACTTTTTAGACACCTTTGACAATCCAATATGGAGTTGCTGTCAGCCATTACAGTCATGTCAAGCACTATGTCAAGACTGAGTTAATGTAGTGTAATTAGAATGCCCTTAGAAGGAACCCAGAATGTCTAAAACCACTTGGATAAGGACTCTATCTGGACACTGATATGAGTGGGACCTCCACCCTGGTGGGCTATATGAACTCTGTAAGAACTCAGAGCTCCAACCACCCAATGCTTGGGGACAGATCATGCTCAAAGACCTGCTGGGCTTCTACCCCACTGGATACATGTTGTTACTGAGACCAATGCTCACCTCTCCACCTGCGGAGGCCACCAGTGACTGGGACTTCATGCTGGATGATTGCTTTGCTAACTTCTCTAGTATAAGCTCCCCCTTTCTGTGTGTAACCTGCGTGTGACTCCTTTGGCTTATTGGGGAGATTTCTCCTAATAAACCTGGCATTGTGGGAAGACACAAATGTGTGTGAGTGACTCTCTTCAGGGATGCTTTCTTATACATGACACATGTGACAAAGCAAAGGCCACGTGAGGACACAGTAAGAATGCAGTAATCTGCAAGTCAAGGAGAGAGGCATTGAAAAAATCAGACCTGCCCACAGCCTTTAGAATTGTGAGAAAATAAATCTCTGTTATTTAAGCTTTCTAGTCTGTAGTTTTTTTTTTTTTTTCTTTTTCCATGAGGCTATAGCAGAATAATTCAGTAAGTTTATTTTGACTTTTTAAGAAACTTTCAGATTGTTTTCCAAAATGACTGTACCATTTAATCTTCCCACCAGAGAGTTCTATTTTTTTAACTCGATGCTGTTTATCTTTTTGATTATAGATATTCTAGTGAGTATGAAGTGTTACTGTATTGTAGTTCTAACTTGCACTTCCCTAAGGACTATGGAATTAAGCATCTATTCACATGCTCATTAGCCATTTATTGTCTTAAGTCTAATATATACATTTAAAAATGGATTTTGTTGTTGTTTTCCTGTCTAAGAACTCTTTGCATAACCCATGATGTTCTCTTCTGTTTTCTTCTAGAAGTTCTATAGTTTTAGCTCCTACAGATAGGTCTATGATCCATTTTGGGTTAAAGTTTTTGTATGATGTAAGGTTCTTTATTCACTCTATTTCATATATTGTAGAATTTCTCCCTGTAGAATTGCCTTGTCAATTTTGTTGAACATCATTGATTGTAAATGTAATGGTTAATTTTTGTTTTCTCAATTCTGTTCCATTGATTTAGATGTCTATCCTTATAGCAGTACCACACTATCTTAATTACTATAGCTTTATACTAAGTTTTGAAATTGGGTTGAATAAATCCCCTGTTTTTGTTCATTTTTAAAAATTGTTATAGCTATTGAGGGCCATTTGCACTCATACATTTTAAGGCTGTTTTTTTAATTTCTACAAAATTCTTGCTGAGATTTTGATTAGAGTTATTTTAAATCTATAGATCATTTTAGAGAATTTCTTTCTTAGCAATATTGACTTTTCCAATCCACAAACACACCATGTCTCTAATTTATTTAGACTTCCTTCAATTTCTCTCAGCAACACTTTGTAGTCTTTGAATTTCTTTGTTAAAATTTACTTCTAATTATTTTGTTCTTTTAAATGTTATTGTGAATGGAAATGTTTATTGTTAGTATATAGAAATGTTACAGAAACAGGGGTGTCCAAAAACAAACCCCAGAGTTTGTGGCTGGGGGATGGGGGAAAGGAAGCAGCTTTTAAGACATCTTTGCATGCCTGGGGCTAGTTGCTAGTGTCTTTGTCATGCAAAATGGCTTTGATACTTCCAAGGACCAAAAGATGGGAGGAGTCTTGAGCTGTGGGACGGTACTGAAGGAGCCTACAGAGCCTGTGTAGGGTTCTGTGAATAGTCAGAACTGGTTGCAACACCCACTGTGTCAGAGGATGCAGTCAGGGATATATAAGCAGCTGCAAACATTTTAGCGGGGACTCGCTCACTCGGACTCTCTCTCTCACTTGGACTCACTCTCTGGGTCTCTCTCTCCCTCGGTCTTGTGCTCTCTCTTGGTCTCACGCTCTCTCTGACTCTCTGAGGATCTGGTGCTCTCCCTCTCTTGCTCTCACTCTCGCTCTCTCTCTCGCTCACTCTCTCTCGCGCCCCCTCCATGCGGCTTGGTGAAGGGGCATTCTCCATGCTGATTAAAGAAGCTGAGTTCTCCATGTGGTTTTGAGAGGGCTCTCCAGCCGCTTTAAGAGGCTCTCGCCATGCAGTTTTGAGAAGGAGAGGAGATCCATGCGGTTTGCAGGAAGAAGGCAGTTTACAAGGAGGCTGAGACTCCAGGCGGTTCTGCATTGAGAGCTGGAGGGCACCATGGCGTAGAAAGGACCTCCTCAATCAGAACTGAGTGATTGGCAGCTACTGGTAAAGCTGAACTGTGCCTAGGAAGTAGGGAAACAGTGTTTCTGACTTTTCTAAGGCTGGCCTGGTTTGGTAAGGGGAGGTATTTTAAAGAACATAAGACTCAACAGCAGAAATCCGCAAATAATCTAAATCTATTTAACTGTTAAATAAACAGTTCTTTTTCTTTTCACTAAACTCTGGTACTGAGAGTTGTAATTCTGGCGACAGGCAATCAGGCCCCTAACTAAATGGCCTGTGGGTTCTGTTTCAATCGGAGCAGCCCAGAGGTTCTGTTACAGAAATACTAATGATAGTTGTATATTGATATTGTATTCTGCAACCTTGCTAAACCCATTTATGAGTTCATATACCTCATAAAAAAATCTCAATATTTAATTTCAATATTAATATTGTCAATTTCTAGAAGTTCTGTTTGTTTTCAGGTCTAATCTTTATTTTATAATATCCTATAATTTTTATTATGACCACTATTTTTTAATGATTATATTTAATTATTTTATACATAGGTTAAACATACCTTTGGAATGTTTCATATGGCATATCAATTCTCATGTGATTCCTAATTTTTTATTGTAAGCTCATCTTCAACCACTTTCTGCCCTCCACCACTGTCAACATCCCATGTTCACCGGGTATTTGGAATATCTCCACGTAACTTGTTTACAGGCATTTGGCAGGTGCCTCTCAGATTTTTATCCTCAGACAGAAGTATTTTCATTAATTTATTAGCTTGAGATAGCTGGTTATGGATCAAAATTTTTGTCCCCCAGAATTCATATATTGATGCTCTAACTCTCAATGAGGCTGTACTTGGAGATGGGATCTCTAAGAAATAACTAGGATTAAAGAAGTTTATAAAGGTGGAAGCCTGATCCTAGAGGATTAGTGCCTTTAAAAGAATGTTCTCTCTCTCTTTCTCTTTCTCTCTCTCCTTCCCTCCCTCCCTCCCTTCCTCCTTCCCTCCCTCCTTGCTACTCATGTGATGCACCAAGACTATGTGAAGACAAAGTAAGAAGGTAATCATCTGTAAGCCAGGAAGAAAATCTTTACTAAGAAATGAATTAATTGGAAACTTGATGGGCTTCTAATCTGCAGGACTGGGAGAAAATAAATTTCCATTGTTTAAGCCACACAGTTTATGCTTTTGCTATGGCAGCTGAGTTGACTAATATATAATTTAGTAGAAAATAACTTTTTTTTTTTCTGGTCAGAATCAAGCTTCTTTGCCTTTTCTGAGACTTATTTTTTTAGTGCCACTTATGTAAAGGAGTCTTCTCTAATTGTGTCCTAGCTTTATGCAGGGCTTCCAATTTCAGCTTTAAACTCTTATGCTCCTAGATACGGAATAAACCCTAGAACCTAGGGGAATAATTTTTAACATTATTCCTGTTGAGTTCGATTTTTCAGCATGCTGCTTTCAAAACTTCAGTTAGTTTTCTTCTATCACGTCAAGTTTTTCTGTACAGCTTATCTTAACGTGACCACTCTAGGCTGGATGGAGCCTGGATCAAGGGAAGCACTAGTGCTCTCCTATTGGCTGAGAGCAAACCTCCCTTGAGTGGGGAGGGGTGGGGGAATACCTTGGAGACCAGTGACAGGTTCATACTTGTCTAGGCTATTCAATTGCACATGGGACAGTGTGGTGAGGGGTTGCGTTTCACTCTATATAGTGAATCGTATTCTGAAGTGTAGTCCAAGTTCTTGTCTGTATACAAGGACTTAGCAGAATATATTTTTTTATTTACATATGTACTTCTTTCCTTCAGATCATGTCTGCATCTGCTATTTCTCCTCATAAGTGCCTAACTAAATAACCCTGATTTGTTTTGTTATATCTGCAGCAGTTTCACCATTCCCAAAAAACAAACATCAGCTCATTTGTCAGGCAAGCCTATTTTGCATATTTTAAAGTAAGATGTGGTGATCAAGATAAGTCGTGAGCCCCCCATAAGGTGTGCAAGCAGTATATTGAGAGTTTATGGATGTGGACGAAGGGAACGCATGATAAATTGCCATTTGGTATACCTATGGTTGGGCAAGAGCCCAGAGATCATTCAAGTGACTGTTACTTTGTATAGTGAAAACATCAGGATAGAAGAAGAAAAATAACCGTAAAATAGAGTGTCCTAGTCTACCATCAGCTATACACCCAGTACCTCATTCAAATGAAATCCCAGTGTCAGTTTTCATTGACCTACCCTCTTTGGAAATACAGGAGTATGGTGAAGAACTAAGTGACAGCAATGATGAAGATTTTGAAATTGGAGATGACACAGTTCATAAGGGATTTGATCAGCATGAGTTGAATGATTTGGCACGAGATTTGGGACTATCCAAAAAGGCTTCAGAACTCCTAGCATCAAGACTGCATGAGGAAAATCTTGCTTGCAAAAGAAGCAAAGGCATTCTATGTTCTATCAAGAGAAAGTGCATTTCTACAGTACTTTTGAAGTGATGGTGGCTTTGTGTATTGCCATAACATCCATGGTTTAATGAAGGAATTGGGAATTCCAATCTAGAACACAACTGAATGGTGACTATTCATTGATAGCTCAAAGGGAGCTTGAAGTATGTCCTCCTCCACAATGGCAATTTATTTAGTTCAGTCCCACTTGGCCATTCAGTTTGTTTTCGTGAAGAATATGAGGACATCAAGAGAGTCATTGATCTGTTGCAATATCACAAGCACAATTGGATCATCTGTGTTGACTCTAAAATGGTCTGCTTCCTTCTTGGTTCGCAACATAGATACACCAGCTATCCCTGTTTTCTGTGTATGTGGGACAACAGAACTCATAAGAAGCATTGGGTGGAGTGGAATTGGCCTCCAAGATCAGACCTCAAACCTGGTGATCCAAACATTCTACATGAGCCACTTGTTGACAGAAAGAACATTATATTCCCATCTCTGCACATTAAACTGAGTTTCATGAAGCAATTTGTTAAAGCTTTGCCAACTGAAGGAGACTTTTTCAAGTATGTCATTTTGGCATTTCCTAGCCTGTAGTTTGAAAAGATAAAATACCTTAATATGTATGTTTGGTAGCAGAACTTTACTACTTGTACACGATTTAACTTACAGTAACAACATATAGCCTTTATATGAATAAAATAACTATAAATAAACAGTATATTCAGGTAATTTTTTCTTCATCTTCCTTTATATGTACATTTTGTATGATTTTTGGGACAAAGGGCGTGTATCCTTACCTTAAAAAGTTGATGTGACAGAGAAAAATGGGTCATTTTTGGAGTCACATGCCAAAAGTTAGTCAAAAACAATGTCAGATCTAACTCAATGAAAACTGTGTTCCCCAGTGTTTTTCATGTGGACAAAATCAGAAGTTGCCTCTTACATATTTTTGCATATTAATTTTGTGAAAAATTAGCTACAACTACAGCGGGCTTTCCCTGGATAGTTACTAAAAACTCAATGATTAATGCTAGTACAATCAGATCGTTTATCTCACACTAAATTCAAGGTTTACAATACGAGGTAATTCCTTAAGGGAAGAAGCAGAATTTTTCTAAACTAATGAAGAATTTCCTAAATTATATTTAAATCAATTCAAGTAATGTGGCAGACATCATTGCAGCTTTTTGGAAACCATTCTTGGACACATTTTTGCAGTTCCCACTGAGGTGCAGTCAGTGCTCCCAGGTTTCGGAGCATTGTTAATAGGAGGAAAAAAAAGTGAAGAGTGGATACATGAGCAGGAAACCGAAGCCATAAGTATGCCGGCTGCATGTAAGCCGTATTAATTACAGGCACTTGTGGGTGACAGAAAATTAAAGTACCGCATTACAAGTTGCTTGATTTTTAAACCTCTACTTGCTATCAGAGAAGGAAAACTCTGACTCCAAAAAACCTCCGCTGCCTTGCGGCATACCTCTTCAGGGGAAAGGCTAAGGGAGTAAACCCCGACAGAAAATCCGGAGCCGGAGTCCCTAAGGCGGTTTGACGTTGTAGTCAACACCGGCAACTCCTGCGGCGCACCTGAAGCCAAGCTGTATTGACTCCGTCTTTCCCTTGGACCCTTCAGCTGCGAAGAGAGGGGGGTTCTGCTGCATGGGCAACAGCAGACCCTCCATATCACCCTGCCCAGGCTCTGTAGCTTCAGCTTCACTAGACAGGACACTCCAGCGTCATCACAAGATGTCGATTCAACACGGGAGGAGACAGATACCGTGTCACTCCCGAGTCGGACTGCACAACCATTCTCGGCGGTGCAGATAGACTCTTAAGAAGCTACACCATCGTCTCTCGAGACGGACGGCTGCCGACGAGACTTGCTATCTTATTACAATATTTCACTGTGTACTTTGGCAGGAGCTGCATGACTTTACTCTGAAGGTACCTGGAGTGGCCACACCAGCCTCAAGAGTCCAGCCATCAGCCTCCTCATAGACTGTGCTCTGTTGGGAGGTTGCAGTCTCTCGTACGGTGTTTGTTGAGAGCAAGTGGCAGGAGAGAGTTAAACTGAAAATTTTCTTAAGCTCTTATATTCTCCTGGAAATGGTCATTATGGGTTAATGTTATACTACACTTATGCCTAAATACATACAGAATGCACAACTTGTTTAACCGAAGTAAAAGTTTAGGCAAGTGATCCGACTGTATAAGATTTTTTATGAGTGAGAGAATTTTGTGTGATGGGGCAGAAGCATATGGGCTTGGTTGTCATAAATAGTTTTGTCCTTCATCTCTGTGTGACCTCTGGCACATTACAGAGCATCAGGTTCCTCACCTGTAGAATAGACATAGTGTAGAACAGAGTGGTGGTTAGAACTCAGAAATGAAATAGATGTACAGTAATGGGTCCAAGCCGAGGTGCCCAATAAGTGTTGATTGTCTTTCTTGCCTTGCTAAAATTTTGAATTAAGTACTCCAGTTAAAAGACAAAGATTTTTAAGATAGATTTTATAAAATACCCAGTATAGGCTGTTCATAAGGGAAATATTGAACACATAAAGTTTCAAAAAGCTTCAAAATAGAAGAATGAAAATAGACATATACCATGGTAACACCATCTTAAAAAACTGACATAGTTATTATAAGATACGCAAATTTTAAGGTAGATAGCATTATATCAGAATGGGTCACTTCATAATGATAAAAGGTTCTACTCACTAGAAAGATTTAATAATTCTGAAATTGTAGTTCCCATAAACTTTTACAGATCTGTAATTTGTGTGATTTCTTTCCTTATTATAAACAAATATATTAAAATTTTGACATGATTTATGGAATTTCACAACTATAAATCCAAAAAGAACTTCGCAGGTCTTCTTTTCCAACACCTAAGACTGTTGTGGAGGTCAGGACATAATGAGTTGGTCAAGTTCACTCAAGTTATTGCAAAGCCCCACTTCTAATTCCCATTGATGGCCAAAGCTGGTGGCTTTCCCCTTTTTCTGGGGTGTTGTTTCATAATAAAAAGGTGACTCTGTGCTGCCTCTGCAATGTCAGAGGGTTGTCTTTCTCTGTAGGATTTAAAACAATAGTAGTTTACTCATATTTGCCTTGTCTTTGCCTTCCAGTCTCTCGTTTGCCTTTTCCCCATCTCTGTGAAGTGTTTTTGTCATGCTATTGGCTATCTCCAAGACTCACTTCTGGCCCCTTACCTCTCAGCCCAGGTACAAAAATCTTCATGGAGTTCACCCCTTCCCTGTCACCCAGGCAGTGCAGCGCAGACTTCTGTAGTAGGGAAACAGCCCGAACTATAGACTCCAAGAGACAGGTACAATAAAACAGCCAACAAAAGGGGAGAAGGTTCCACAAAGGTCAGACTCTTAGGGAGAAAATGTCTTTCCCTCTCTATGGGGACATGAATGATTTTTTTCTAACCCAAGCTCAGGAGACTGAATAGCTGGAAAGGGAAGAGCATTAATTTCTTCTCTGAGAGGTGTAACTATAAATGCAAGAATGAGTCATATTCTACTGTTTAGTCTATGAAACTAAGAACTGGTTTTTCCTTTGTTTCTTTTTCTCTTTCCCTCCTTAGAGGAACACATGGATGATTTAAGCAGGCTTCAGTTACAACATACCTAAAATAATAAAGCAATGGAGGGGGGGAAATCAGCTGAAGGTGTAAACCCCCTCCAGACTGAATGACTGTGGCATATTTCATCCTCTCATTCTAAATCAATGCTAAGCAAAGCACAGAAATGTTTACCTTAGTCTGATCTCTAATTCCCTAAATTTATGTGGAATCATGCACAGATGCGCTGGAAACCAGCCTGGAAAAGCCTGGCATTTTAATTGATCCCAGAGCTTCTTGCCTCACAGCTCCTGCTGTGGTGAAGTCTGCTACTTGTTCCCAAGATTCTCCGCCTGGTTGCTTAGCCACCAGCAGCTGGCCAATCAAGGTGTCCACACGGAGCAGAGGAAGTAACCAATCAATTTTTTAATTTCCTTTTGTAAACGGGAGTGGATCAGGGTGGATTTGAAATCTCATTAGTCAAAAGTAAGACGTGCAGTGTGCATTTTAACATATGTATTAGTTGAATACATTTAGCATGTAGTCATAAATTCGAAAGCCCATTTCAGACAAGTTTGAATGTTGAGTTACTTGTTTTTTAAGCCAGTTTTATAGTCTCACTAGCTCAATCTGTGTATAAAACGTCAGTAGACGTCTTTCCCCTAATTTAAGACCTGCCTCTTCGAAAAGCAGCTTTTTATCAAAATTTCCTTCCAGAGACAATAGCACCTCCTATTCCAAATCATCCAGATTCAATATATTAGAGCCATTGTTAACTCACTTTTTGCCTACATTCCTCAATCCACCCAGTCATCTGTTTTTTGGTTTTAGTTTCCCCCCTGATTTTGACCTTATTTCTCCGTTCCCATGACCAATACTCTGGTCTAAGGCCCAGATTTCTTTGCATTTGGATTCAGAAACAGCCCTTGGCTCTCATTCCCGTAACGCATTCTATAAGCCATCATCATCTGTCATCACTTCTTCTCTGGAAAACTTTTATGCAGATGCAGACTGGCCTAAGTTGAAGTCAGCACTTATCGACTGGCATATTCCAGGAAGTTGTCTTGCATCTCTGAGCCTCAGTTTCCTTATTTGCAAACACACAGATAATTAGATGAAAGGATATTATGTTTGTACTTAATATGGCTCATGTTACATATATTATTTATTGTATTAGCATATACTGGGTGGGGCAAAAGTCAGTTTACAGTTGTTCATATGGAAAATAATACAATAATAAATAAATAATAATATAAGAATAAACCTTTTGCATACTCACAACTGTACGTCTACTTTTGCTTAACCCTGCATATATGCACACATATCTTATTACTTTTGTTTTCACTACTATTATTTAATGATCCCTATTTCCTTGTATTTTCAAGGTCCTTCATAATTTGGCCTACATCCCATCCGTCTATCTTTATTTCCATTGTCATCCTTGCCACACTCCTTCCCTTACCATTACTTACCCACCACTCTAATGAGATAGTCTCCTCACGGAACTTCAAATTCTTTACACTATATTCACTTGTGTCAGCCCCTAACTCTTCTTTAAACTCAAGCACTGCTTCGCAGAGGAGTCTTCCTTTATTGTGTACTTTCAAAAACCCATGTTCATTTACTTCAGAAGACCTTTTTTCCACTTGAAATTATATATTCTGGAATGACTATTTAATTAAGTATTGTTTGTTTCTGCACTGTGCAAGCATTTCTGTGAGCACAGGGACAGTGTAAGTTTATGCTTGCCACTCGCTGCTTTTCTCTTGCTGTTTTTAAGATTCTGTCTTTATCTTTAACCTTTGGCATTTTAATTATGATGTATCTTGGAGTGGTCCTCATTAGGTCCAACTTGTTTGGGACTCTCTATGCTGCCTGGACTTGCATGTTCATTTCCTTCACCAAAGTAGAGAACTTTTCCTTTATTATTTTTTCAAATACATTTTCAATTTCTTGCTCTTCTTCTTCTCCTTCTGGCATCCCTATGATTCAGATGTTGGCACTTTTGGAGATGTCCCAAAGTCTTGTTATTCTTTCCTCATTTTTTTTTTTTTTGAATTCTTGTTTCTTCATTCTATACTGGTTGACTGTTTATTTCTTCCTTATGTTCAAAATTGTCGGTTTGAACCCTGGCTTCCTTCTCATCACTGTTGGTTCCCTGTGGGTTTTTCTTTATTTCACTTAGTATAGCTTTCATTTCTTCCCTTATGCTTCTGCCATACTCAATCAGTTCTCTGAACATCCTTATCAACAGTGTTTTGAACTCTGCATCTGATAGATTGGCATTCTCCATTTCAATTAGTTCTTTTTTTGGAAGTTTCTTCTGCTCCCTCATTTGGGCCATATTTCTTTGTCTCCTCAATTTGGTAGGCTCCCTGTGTTTGTGTCTGTGTATTAGGTAGAGCTGCTCTGACTTCCTGTTTTGGTGCACATGGTACCTTGTATTTGGTGAAGTTTTAGGTAATTTCCAGGGCAGGGCACCCCACTTCACTGCTTTATGACTCTGTGTGTGTTGGGGAAGGGTCAGAGAGGAGACAATGCTGTGGTCTGGCTGCTGGAGGTTTGCTCAGCACTCCCTCCACTTCCAGTCACTTCGCCTACTTACTGCATGAATCTGGCACCCCTTTAGCTGTTGGCTTAGTGGTGGTTTTCAGAGTGAGTGGTTTAGTGTACATTCTAGGACCATATAGGCCCTTTTAACAGACTTTTCTGAGAGAGCAGTGGTTACTTCCACTGCCCCAACACCCACTGGTTTTTTACAGCCAGAAGATATGAGGCATTATTTTCCCAGTGCTGGAACCATGGGCTGCACAGTCTGGCCTGGGGCTGAGATTCCTTGCTCTCCAGATATCCCTCCTAATTTTTATCAAACTCACATGAATGTGGACCACCTGATCCGCTGGCAGATGCTGCCACCCCTCACTGCCACCACCTCTGTGTCACTGCCACAACGCATCCTCCCTGCCCCAGTTCCCCATCTCTGCCCCTCCTACCAATCTGAATGAAATTGGCTTCTTTAAATCCTTGATTGTCAGACTTTTATACAGTTAGATTTTCTGGCAGCTCTGAGGTTTTTTTTTTTTTTTGTTTATTTGTTTGTTTTTTGTTTTTTTTTTGTTTTGAGGTTAGTTGTGATCCTTTTTATAGTTGAGCAAGGAGGTGAAGCGTATCCACCTATACCTCCATATTGACCGGAAGTCTCTTTAAGATGTCATTAAATTGTGTGAGTCAAAACAGAACATGTGACAGTATTAACAAATAAACTGTTTCTTTTAACTCCTTTTAGTCTGAGTTTATATGGATAATAAATGTATTTTATAATCTGTAGTAGAATGTGGTATTGTGCTTTTCTCTTGAATAGAGCATTATAAACCTTTCTCATGGTGCTACAATAGACATTATAACCATCACTTTTATTAATTCAGTTATTACATATTGAACAAGATTCTGTGATCAGCACTCTTGAGGGACTGTAGGTTAAGTATAGAATGGGAGATATGTGGTCTTGGTTCTTACAGAGCTGACTTACTGTGGGCTACATCTACTAACTGTAAACTGCATATTGCACTCAGCCATTTTTAGAGTTGAGATCTCACAAATTTCAATATATGATTATTCACATTGTCTTATGATTATTGGTTTTTGTTGTCACTTATGTGCAAGTGATGTATGTCTATCAAAATTATATATTTCTTAAGAGCTGCAGTATGTGTATGTGTGTGTGTGATCATGAATCACAGAATTCTCATGTCAATTTTAATTTTAAATGTTTTCTTTTGTTATCATAAATGCACATAAGAATTGTCAGACAATGTATCTTAATATATAGTTTGAAATTTTCTCATTTATATATAAATATATGTAATGGTTAACATATATTTAATGCTTATTAGGTGCCCACACTTATCATGGACTATTTTATCTAATTCTCACGAGTACCGTATGTGGTGAATACTATCATCCCCATTTTATGGAAGAGAAAACTGAGGCCTAGAGTGTTAAAACACTGTCCTGAAATCACATAAATAGTACATGGTACATGTGGAATTCCAAGCCAGTTTTTGACCACTATATCATACTATGCCTTTCCCATGCTATGCTATTTCACATATTCCTGTTTCTTTCACCTTACTCTTGTAACATAATAAATGCTCAATAATTCTTTATTGAATGATAGTTTTAGTATAATCATAAAATTTTATTTTGTAACTATATACATCTTTGATATTTTCTGATGAATCATATACGATTCAGTGGAGTGATCTGCATGAGGGAAAGGAGGCAGAACAGAAAGAAAAATCCTGAAGATATTTTATGCCAACTTGTGAATCTCAGCTATTTTAAATTCTTGGAAAAAATTTTAAAGGTGTCTACTTTCCAAGTACCACACTTAGTGTTTTGGGTGTGTTATATTATATAGTTTCCAAAATTAATACTATGAAGTAAGTGCTATAATTGTTCCTTTTTTAAGGATGAAAAAATTGAAGCTTTGTAAGATTAAGACTCTTGCCTAAATTATTTACTCTGGATTATAACACAGAGTCCTGTAAAAATACCAGTTGCCTCTACCCACATTTTAATAAATAGAAAGACACCTTGCTCACTGTCCTTTTTCTTCTCATTCTCTTTCCATGGTTCCTTACTGAATTTATAGTCTCCAGTACAGGTAGCTTGCCATTGTCCCATTATTGTTTCTTGCTCTGAGGAATAATAGTAAAATAAAAATTATTTATGTTTATTTAGCACTTACTATGAGTCAACACACTGTTCTAAGCAGTTTACACAGATTAATTTAATCCTTATTATATCCCTGTAAGATAAGTAATATTATTATACCCTTTAAATGAGATAGTGTTGGAATATATTAAGACATCTCCTGGTATAATTTACAAGTCCTATAAATATTATCTGTTAACAGTAGTGGTGTAATTATTATGCACACTTATATTTTGGGTATACATAGTTTAAAACTTGTTACCTCATTTCCATGAGGACCTTCTGTGTGTGTGTTCATCTGTCTGTCTACAATTGGTAAATAATAATATAGTTAGACAAAGACAAGAATCTATAAGCCAGCATTATAACAAAGATAATAATTTATTTTCCAGTTTTCTTCTCTCACAGTCTTTTGACCTCTGGATGAATTTTGCTTAGTGAGTTCACTAAATTTTGAAGACATATTCATTTGATAGCTCTAATTTTTATACAGTCTTGTTTCATATTGAATTGAAATCAGCTTTTCTAGTATGTTGAACAGAAAACACCAGTGATGCTTGTGTCTTGGAATCAACTAGGTCTGGCCTTGAAACATGACTCTATTGCTTACTAGCTGTGGGTCTAACTTAAATTACTCAGTATTTCATTACCTCATTTTGTTTTTCTGTAAAAAGGGGATCATAATCTCTATTGCAGAGGGTCATTGTGATGTTTGATTAGGATGTGTCTGTATTGGTATGAAATTGTTTCACTGAGTGCTTTGTACTTATTCACTCTGCCTCCATTCTTTCACGCCTGGGAGGCAGTACCCTCTCCTTTGAACTACATTAGGCTAGCAGGAGGAATCTTAGTTCAAATAGATGGGGAACTGAAGCTAAGGTGGCTGCCAGGGAAATGTGTGCTGGCTTCATTAGCTTCTATTAGATTCATTTTGCCACGTTGCTCATAAGCTGGCCCTCTGCAGTGTCGAAGAGCAGAAACCCTCATAGAACTACTGACCTTACCTCAAAATGGCTACAGGGGTTTCACTCGGGCACAAATCAAATCTGGAAATAGGTTCCCTAGAGAACTCAGCTACTAAGCTGTGCAGCAACAATAGTCACCAGGGTAAAGGGAGCATGGGCGAAAGCTATTAGTTACTGTGGGTGGGGAGACTGAATGGCTCACCATGTCCACGGTGGTCTGGAGGAGGTCACTGGATATTGAATGTTTGAAAAATCAATTCTCTCAACCGAATGGTGTAAAGAATACTTCTAGAAAATATTTTGGTCTACTGATATAAATAACACTACTGGAAAATAACATAGGAGGAGTTCAATAATATTTTTGGCAGAATAAATGCAAGTATGATTGAATGGGTTAATGAGTGACTAGAGAGTGCACAGAGTGATACAAAGGTACATGTTCATCATCCATCCTCTGAACTACCCATTCATTTATTTATCAGACATTATATGCCAGCTATTATGATAAAGGCTAGAGATTCAAATATTAATATGCCACAATGGCTCTCAAATAATTCTTAATCTAATAGCAAAGAATATGACTATATAATGATGAGTAACCAATATATAACATGATTAGGGTAGTGATATCATAGCAGGAACTAAATTGGAGAAAAAACTTATTTCTGTTGTAGGGTCTGGAATAGGAATGAAAGTCACATTGAAGACACCATTTGAACTGTGTCTTAAAGAATGAGTAAGAGTTTTCCAGGTGGTAGAAAAAGGGTGAAAAGTGCATCCATGCCGAAGAAATAGCATTTACATTTTCATGCAGTTTGGAGAAAGAACATATTACTAAGGTAAATAGAGTTCATCGAGAGAAACCTATTGGATGTTAAGCTTAAAAGAAAGGTTGAAATAAGACTTGGATGGACTAGAAATTAAGAAAGTAATTGTTCATGGTAGATAAATAACTGACATTTGTCCATGCTTTCTAAGCTTTTCCTTACTTTATAAATTATTATTATTATTTAATCCTCACTTGAGGATATGTTTATTGATGAGAGAGAGAGAGAGAGAGGGAGAGAAAGCATGATTGTGAGAGAGAAGCATTAATCGGTTGCCTCCCGTATGTGCCCTGAAAGGAGATTGAACCAACAACCTAGGTATGTGCCCTGACCAGGAATTGAGCCCACAACCTTTTGTTATACAGGACCATGCTCCAACCAACTGAGCCACTTGGCAGGTGGTTTTTGCATACTTTCCACCCAGGCTCATAGTTTTGATCTGCCATATCCACAGGATCCTCTCCCTACAGACAATGTTCCACTGTGTTCACAACTACCACCTCTGGCCTAGAAACATGCTACCCTAAGAATTTTTAAATTATTCCCAAAGCTGTAAAACCCTATAAGGGACTAAATAATGCCGCTGTTGTGACTGTTAAATTAATGTTGGTCAAGTGGAGCACAGGATGCTGAATGGTGAGCCCCGGTTCAAGATCACCAGAGAAGCTCATTGCTCACAGGCCTTGGAGAAAGTACAGGACATGCGACAAAGGGCCACACAGGGAGGTCTGAGCAGAAGGCAGGGAGAGGAAGAGGTAGGACCTAGGATACAGTAGGGTTCTTAGGTGGAATGCTTTGGAGTTCCCAGGCAAAGGCCAGATTGGTCAATTCAAACCAAAAAAAGCACGGTTTTGATAGCTCCACAGGGCATTGCTTATTAAAGCACACAAAGGAAAGACCATGGGAGATGAGACTTTAAGCACAGGGCTGTTGGGGAGTCATATCAAGGATTTCATTTTGCATATGACTGTCCTTGCCACCCAGAGCAGCGATTTTCAATAGGTGTGCCACAAACATTTTTAAAACATGCAGTGCCTGACTTATTTAGCCGGGTGCTCTGACCTCTTTTCCCTTCAATTGTCAAATAAAAAACAACAACAACAGCCAACACAGTGATAGTTTTCCAGTGTGAATGAATCAAAATTATATCTATATTTTTATTGGATCAACAAAAAAAAATTTTTTTTTTGGTGTGCTGCAGAATTTTAGTGATTAGTTTATGTGTGCCTTGAGATGAAAATAGCTGACCTAGACCATGCACTTGCATGAGGGGGCTAATAGGAGTTTAAGGCCCCTGCAGGCCTATTGGGGAAACAAAAGGATACTGAGGCAGCAACACCATGTAGTAGCTTAGCTACTAAACTCTCGACAGTAACATTCCCCTGGTCCTTTTTCTTTAAATTTGCCTTCATGCTTTTCTTTAAAGTTTTCTTCTTTAGGGTTTCCTTTTCAAGTTTCAGAAGGCATAGTTCATTCATTTATCATTTATATATTTTAAAATTTAATATGTATTTAGCAATTACCTGTGGAGGACCAGAAATTTTAACAATCCTTGAACATCATCACATCTTCATCATGCCCTTAATTTCTGCCTTATTCTTTCCCAGGTAATTCTTACCCAGTCACTTTTGTGTTTCTTAGGTACAAACACAAAATCCCTCATGCACATCGCCCCTGAGTTGTTTATCTTCACTGGAAATCTACAAATGTTCCAGTTTTCAATCTCAGTACTTACCTTCCAGATCCCTTTAGCAAAGAAGTTACCATAGGAAAGAATTCCCTTTTAGGATGGCAAGAGGCAGCTGAATTTCAGAATCCACTGCAAGCAGCATTGTTGGTTCATCAAGAAATATGAAGACAACCCAAATATTTAGTATGACATTATGCATAGGCCACTTTCCAAGAAATCACCAATTATTTACTCCAGCATTCACTTATGTTTTTCTTCTTTTGGACTACAGATTATTTATAGAAGAACGCATCCTTTATTTCTGGCATTATCTTTCCATGAAAATGAAATTTAGTTGTGGAAAAATAGAGTAAATGTTTGAATGGCTAAAAAAAAAAGTTAAAACTTCCAATGAACATTGAATAATTCAAGACCTTTACAAAGTGTAAGATATTTACTATAGAGAATAATTTTATAAAGCAATATAGATTTGTATATATAAATCTTTATTTTCTGTCTTTTTCTGAAAATACTAAAAATATTGTTAATCAGCATTTTACGAATAGAGAATATGTGACTAACTTTATGTTCTCTTGCACAGGATACTCATTTAAACATTTAAGGTGATACTCATGTTTTCTAGAGTCTTCTGTTTCCAAGGTAGACGCTGGTACATCCCTATAGTCCTCAGTTGATAATTGAGAAACATGATGTTTCAGTATGGTGTTTCCTGGTCACTCACTAGTTTATCATCAGAATTCAACAGACAGATCCAGCTGGAGGGTGATCAGCTTGAAGAAGAAGAGTACATCCTGTTTATGTTTTAACATACTATGACCATTTTCCAATGCAGTCTAAGATAGTTT
The DNA here is from genome assembly GCF_987537825.1 of Furipterus horrens. NCBI lineage: Eukaryota > Metazoa > Chordata > Mammalia > Chiroptera > Furipteridae > Furipterus > Furipterus horrens. Next base: position 29,136,634 of record NW_028327172.1, on the reverse strand, counting down.
TTATAACTATTTCTGTAAGGCATGAATTAGTAAAATTTCAAATACCCAATTTAATGACAAAATTATTGGACAAAAATCAGAAACTCAAGTGTAGTTTAATGAAATGACAACAAAACCTCATTAATGAGCTAACAAAGTTCTGTGATTTTTTTAGATTTTTTTATATTATTTCATTTTTCTTGTTTCCTTTTTAGTTAAGCTTTTATTTCCTCAAGTTGGTGACCATATTTATAAAAGGTAGCATGAAGTTGTAGACATAAGAGTTAAGAAAGTACCAAAAAAAATCTGTATCCTATTCCTAACTCATCCACTAATATGTAATCGTAGCAAGTCATTTAATCTATGACTCCTATATATTTTATTTATAGTACCTCGTCCCTCCCTGATAGAATTACAATGAGAATTATGTGAAGTAATACATTTTAAAACTCTGTACAGGTTGTGGGGCTATAATTCTAACTCAGTCACACAAAAAATATCAGTAAGTACATAAGTTTGTAAACAGTAATATGCTTGTGTTTCTTTGAAACCAAAGGAAGTTAGACATTACTACAAACTACATATATATTTCCTTCTAAATCATTCAGTTTATACAGCTGGTTTGAACAAACCAAAGAATGTTGACTAAAACATTTATATTTCAAAAGCTTAATTGTAATAATTTGATGTTATCCTTGGTCTTTATTATGAGATTTTTTTTTTTTTTAAGCACCAGTAAAAGGATTTTTTGTAGCTTTTGGCCTGAAAGGAGCAAGTCCCATAGTGATCACAATGTGCTCGAGCCTTTCCTGCTCCGTGAGTTTTACAATCCTGAGTTAAACAGAATACAGATGTCTGCAGATGAAAAGAAAACATATGAAATTCTCACTCTCAAGCCAGGAGAATTCAAGCCAATCCAAGTGTGAAGGCTAATGTCACAGCTGAAATAGAAGTCAAGAGGGTAGCTTCAAATATAATTAAGATATGACAGTTTTACTCAGACCCACAACCCAGGCACCTAAAAGCAGAATTTTCTCCAAAGGTGTGAAGGTGAAAATAAAATATTTCTGGGAATTGGGCTATGATCCCAAACTAATGAATTTCCCATTGAGTTCCTAATCGTCTAGAGTCATGGCCATCAGACAAGAGACCATGGAGATGGCAATTCCCTTTGAAATTATTTGAACCTCTCCTCTCTTCGAGGTCTGCAAAACTACTTTTCTGGTAAAACGGGAAAAACAGTTTCAAAAATAACAGAATTCAGATTTTCTCACTTTAACAAGATCCCTATCTTCTAGGCACACTCTTTGTATTGCCTCCTTGCCAAAATTGCCAGCCATCATAAGGAAAATACCAGCGCAGCTAATTTAATGTTAGCATTTTATAATCAGAGTATGGGTCTTTTGTTCCACCACGAGACACTATTTTCCAGGTGTTTCAAGTTTGTTAAGGGTCACACAGAAAATACACAAAATTAAATCAAACAAACTGAAAAACTATTTAGATGTGTTTATTTTACACACACACACAATAAACCATAGATTTTTATCTGCTCTTAAAAAAGTGGGAAAGATTATTCAACAGAGATGAGTTAAAAAAAAAAAAGCTGGAGAGAAAAATTGGTAGCAGAATGAGAAAGAAATGGAAGAAAATAAAAAAGAGACAGAAACAGGAAAAAAAGAGAAGAACCTAGATACAGAAAAAAGGAGAGAAAGCAGAAGTGGGTGCTGTCATATGTCTTTTACCTGACCCTTAAAGTTGATTACATCAAACCAGTTAACATATATTTGGCTCTAACTATATTCCAACTACTATATTAAAGACCCCAATGAGGGAGACCTGGTGTCTACCTCAAAGAGGCTCCCATCTGCTGAAGTGATGAGCTGCAAAGTAAGAAAACCAGGATTTATAAAAACCAGCCACATCCAGGCACAATGATGCTTTAAATACAGAATTTTATGTTCGCGTTGCCAGCATTCCATTCCTCTTTTAGAAATGAAGAAATGGAGGCTCAAAGAGGCCCTTCTATGTGATGGAAACAAGAAACAAAACCCAACAGATTTATTTGATGACCAAGTCCACACTCTTTCCAGTCTATCATGCTTACAAAGTGGTAAGTACTATATGTGACCTATGGCCATGGTATTTTTGGAGAGCAGAGAAAAGAATAGCATCCTGCCTGGAAAATGTCAATAACCGTTGTTTTAAAGCTTTGATGTTTTCAATGTTCAAGACCTTTATTTAGAGCAGTGTTTATTAAAATATAGTTTTCAAATTTCTCACTTTCTTCAAGTTATTGGCCAATGAGAGTTTCAGAGCTCAAAAAACAATATGGGAAGCTCTGTAATTCTTATAGTCTTTTGAAAATTTTTGTGTCTATTGGTCTGTTAAAGACTTTAAAATCTCTTTTTTTTAAAGTATATTTTATTGATTATATTGTTACAATAGTTCCAATTTTTCCCCTTTGCCACCCTCCACCCAGCACCCCCCTCCCCCAGCAATTCTACCACCCCAGATTCATGCCCGTTGTTCGTACATACAAGCTCTCCTGCTTCACCCTTTCATATATTCTTCTTCTTCTTCTTTTTAATAAATAAACGATTAATTAATTATTTTAATAATAAAAAATAACAATCCCTCCCTCTCAGATATTAAGACCCTATATAATCTTATAAAGGACAATAAGTAAAAATCTCAAGCTCCTCTAGCTGCTTCAAGCTGGACATGGTCATCGTCCTACCTACCCTTGGGTCCAGAAATCCTTAATAAGAGTGGGGGTGTGGAGGAGAGGGTGGCCTTCCCACATAGGGAAGGATAGTGCAGACTCCAGATCAGTTGGCTGTCCTCGGACAACGGCATGCTTGGTTTAACAGGCTGGCATCCTTGTTGTGTCCTGGGGGCAACAGATTTGGAAAAAGGGTTAAAAGACACCATTCAATCCATAACTACTAGAAGACAAAAGGCAGGGATTAATTTTTCAATGTCCCACCTTAGGAAAAAAAAAAAAAGGCTACTTTGGAGGAAGGTGTCCCAGGCACATCTCACCTGTCCAAAACCCTTTTGCTCGCTATACTTAGTTTGAGCTGAGGGAAATATTTTAGGTTTCCCCCCTCTCAGAATTCTGGGCCCTTTCAGTCCAAGCCATTAGGATAGAGAAGAGAAACCAGTTTTAAAGTGAAGCCCACAGACCACCCCATTCTTTACCAACCCAGCCACTTAGTTCAGCGAAACCGTTGAGTCTCAGGAGGCAGCGCTGCAGACAGGATTAAGTAAGGCCTATACGTACAGATAATCACCCAGGTAATGCAGTCATAGGCTTATGCCCTTTGAAAACAGAAAACACATGTTAATTTATGTAAGACTCTAAAATCTCTTGTTGGATTTAGTTCACCATATTTCAAAGACTTACATGATCATGGACTATTTTCTTGGACATTCTGATTTAGAAGCAACATCTTGAATGAGGTAATTAGAACTTCTCACATCAGAGTGCTATCAGTTGTCATCAGAATTATAGTACAAGTGTTTTGTTTTCTTTTTGTTTCTGAGTTTGTCTTTATGCAAAAATTAATAGGTTACTAGTACATTAAGCCAGAAATTAATAGCCATTCTTATGGTAAATGCAGACTTTTGCAACATCTAACAGCTGTTTCCAGAAAGTTTCTAAAATGTAGAAATCATAATTCATTTTCATGACTATAATGTAATTAATATTTATGATTAATAAATATTTCTATTGGAAAAATCATTACACCCTCCACTTAGTCCCTTATGTCCTGATTTTTAATCTAAAAAATATCATCCTACTATTAAAAATAATCATTTATCATTCATTTTTCATTTAGTTATACTTTTATTATTAAAGTAATGCATGTTCATGATGAAAAAAAAAAACAATTGAGTGATTACAGAAGAGAATGAGATGAAAATATTTAAAGGTTCCCTTCCCAACCCTCAGACACTACTTCTTTGCCCTGAAGTAAATATCTGTTACTTGTTCATAATTCTAGAAAGGCACATATATATGCATAGAAATTTTTTAAATATGAAGATCATTTTATACTTATTGTTCCATAATGATTTGATATTTAACCTGGTATCTTGGCTATCTTTCCATAATTAAAATATTTTGATTTATTTTATTTTAAATCAGTTTTATTGAGGTATAATTTACATATAATAAAATCCACCAATTTTAAGCATGCATTCTGATGAGTTTTGATAAATATGCATAGCTAATATAGCTACCAACACAATTCTATTTCCATTACCATAAAATTTCCTCTTATATCTCTTTGCAATCAAGCTCCATCTCTTATGTCAGCCTTTAGAAATCACACATCTGCTTTTTATTTCTATTGGTTTTACCTTTTCTAGTAATTCAAATAAATGAAATCATATAACTTTATAATCTTCTCTGGCTGGCCTTTTTCAACCAGCAAAATACCCTTGAAGTTCATCCAAGTTGTTGTATGCATTAACAGTTCATTTCTTTTACTTTTATTTTGAGTTCATTTTTTAATCACCAAATATCATTCTATTGTATG